>NC_088869.1:3222469-3239142 GCF_032884065.1 Artemia franciscana | reverse complement strand
GCATTATTTAAGAAGCCGTAATATAATCAAACCAGATAAGACTCTTTTGCATATATAGTAGGTGGTTTTAGGGAATAACAATAAGTTACTAATTATTATTGTCATTGCAAAAACAAAAGTAAGTGCTTTCAGATATTCTTCCTTTTTTTTACACCTAAAAAGAAAAAAAGTCAAAAGTGTGTGATATACATTTTATTATACTAAACCCTGGGCTTTGTTGTCGTTTAGTTCTGATTAGTGCGATGTTTTTTCCTTCTGGCTGGGAGCAATTGAAATTCCAAAATATTCCAGTTACATATAAATTTTTTTTATTTTTTTATTTCAACTGTTTGTTTATATATTCAAAATAATTATTTTACGTTTTCCCTGTAATGCGAGTTCCTCTAAAATAAACTTTTTATAACTTTCTCTCAGTCACACTGTCATATCTTTAACTCCAGTAATTGAAAAGTCAGTAAAAGTAAAAAACAATGACAACAGGACAGTTGTCTTTTAAAAGACATATTTTACTGAATATAGAAAAAAGTATATTGTTACTTCTCCGTAATTCTGTTCACATGCCAGGGACAGAGAACAGGCCCGTATAACCAAAGTGGGATAAAGCTGTAATATTTGTTCTTCTCTGAATAACAGGAATAAATATAATTGCGAGTTCTTATAATTAAAAATTCTTCCTTTAGAAGTAAAATAGCGAATCAAAGACCCTACCAAGAAGACATTTTGTCTTCTTGAAATCTAAATTCAGAAATAAGAATTGGAAATTGGAAATTTAGCATAACGACAACCTTGGATTTAATTTTTTTTTTTAATATTAGAAAAAGATGTCTATTAGACCAAGATAAGCAGAAATATAGCCATAATATTTAAAACTAAATATTTAAACTAAATATAATAATATTTAAAATGTAATATTTAAAACTATAGCCATAATAGTTAAAACTAAAAGAGACCACTGTCACTAAAAAGAAGAGAAATTAACTCAAACAGGAAGCGGGCTAAAGCTCCTTAGCACCTCTAAAGACCAGAGTAGGATTTCTGTATTACTGAAAACAAAATAAAATTTAAATGCTTTCTCTATTCTAAGCTTAATAAGGGCAACTAGTATTTGGAGAAAAGAGTGCATGGGGGTCTATTTGTCCTTCGATTACTTTTGAACCTTAATTAGATACAAACCAAGTTTTTTTATTAACTGAAAGTAAGAAGTAACATTAAAACTTAAAACGAATAGAAATCATTCCGTGTATGAAAGGGACTGTCCCCTCCTTAACACCCACTCTTTACGTTAAGGTTCGACTATTTCTCACAACTATACTTTATACGACAATAAAAAACTTAGTGTAAAGAGCAGGGCATTGAGGAGGGGACAGGACCTTTCATATACGGAATAATTTCTGTTCGTGTTAAGTTTTAATATCGCTCAGAAGCGTTTCTGAGTTAATGCAGGCTTTGTATACGGACCGCCAAACATGAATAATTAATATGAAGTTTGCATATTAATTTTACTCTTTTAACTAATAATAACCTTATAATAACCTAAGTTTGATTTTTGTTCCAGTTGTTTAAAAAAACTCTTGGGTCTCAGGCTCTTTAATTAGAATAAAAGTTAAAGAAAGACTTAACGTAAGATCGAGTTATTGAGAAGAGGCAACCCATCTCATTTAATAATAATAATAATAATAATAATTTATTTATGCCCTCTTTATATACAAAAGATGTACACAGAGGAGTATGAAAAGAAAACTGAAAAATATAAAAATTACACTTCCAATGAAAATCAGTATATCATATTTTTTTTTTTGTTTAATTTTTGAACATTTTTGAATTAATGCATGTTTGATTTTGGCTCTCCGCACATAAATTATTAAAATGAAATGTGTATATTAATTCTTTTTTTGGCTAAATGGCTTTCTCTTTGTTTTGATCAGACGATTTTGAGAAAAAAGGGGTGGGGAAGGAGGCCTAGTTGCCCTCCAATTTTTCGGTTACTTAAAAAGGCAACTAGAACCTTGAATTTCTAACGAACGTTTTTATTAGTAAAAAATATACGTAACTTAAGAATTAACTTACGTAACAAACTTTTATATTCTTATATTTTTATTATGCATACGTGGGGGTTTGTACCCTCGTTAATACCTCGCTCTTTACACTAAATCGTAAGTTTTGTCCCAATTCTTTAAGAATGACCCCTGAATCAGAAAGGCAGTAGAATAAATAGTTGAAATCACTAAAAATACTGTAGCATAAAGAGCGAGGTATTTATCTCCTCCTAAATACCTCGCTCTTTATGCTAAAGTATTTCTAGAACCCCTCATATGTGTAATAATCTCTGTTCGTTTTAAGCTTCAATGCTACTCCTTACTTTCAATTGAAAAAAAGTGTTCATGTTTATTTTTTTATTGTTTTTTTTATAGTAATGCTAGAAAATCCTGCGCCCTTTTCATTGAATTTTTCTTCCCCCATGACATATTCCTCCAAGGAAATATCCTCCCATATAGCCCCCTCCCCTCAACCCCACCCCCAAACCAAAAATAATCTCCCTGAAAACGTCTGTACACTTCCCAATAACCATTACTATATGTAAACACTGGTCAAAGTTTGTAACTTGCAGCCCCTCCCCCAGGGATTTAGGGGGAGTAAGTCATTCCCAAAGACATAGTTATTATGGTTTTCGACTGTGTGGAACAAAATGGCTATCTCAAAATTTTGATTCGTTGACTTTGGGAAAAAGATGAGCGTGGGAGGGGGCCTAGGTGCCCACCAACTTTTTTGGTCACTTACAAAGGGCACTAGAACTTTTAATTTCAGTTAGAATTAGCCCTCTTGAGATATTCTAGGAACACTTGGTCGGAACGATGACCCCAGCGAAAAAAAAAAAAAAAAAAAAGACACGCACCCGTGATTTGTCTTCTGGCAAAAAATACGAAATTCCACATTTTTGTAGATAGGAGCTTGAAACTTTTGCTTCAAGGTTCTCTGATACGCTAAATGCGATGGTGTGATTTTCATTAAGATTCTATGACTTTTAGGGAGTGTTTTCCCCTATTTTCCAAAATAAGGCAAATTTTCTCAGGCTCGTAACTTTTGATGACAAAGACTAAATTTGATGAAATTTATATATTTAGAATCAGCATAAAAATTCAATTCTTTTGATGTATCTTTTAGCATCAAAATTCCGGTTTTTATAGTTTCGTTTACTACTGAGCTGGGTCACTCCTTACTACAGTTCGTTACCACGAACTGTTTGATATACGTAATAACTTATTTTCGCTTAAAGTTTTAATGTTATTCCTTATTTTCAGTTGGAAAAACCTTGTTTTTTTTTATATAATAACAACCACAAGCCAAAGATATGCAGTATCTTTGGTTTATCATCACATAAAAATCATAGTTATGATACTGTTTAAGGTAAAATTAAATGCTAAAAATGGCCAGAAAATAACACAAACAAATTATTGCTTATATCGGCCATCATTTACAAAAAAATTTGAGCATCAGCGTAAAGAGCAAGGTATTAACGAGAGGGTGAACTTCCTTATATACACAAAATGAGGGGGTTCATCCCTCGTTAATACCTCACTATTTACGCTAAAATTCAAATTTGTTTCAAATTCTTTAAGAATGACCCCTAAATGAAAAAGGTCGTTTAATTAGAATGAATAATATAGAATGTAGAATATAAATAGAATGAATTAATGCATGTTTTGATTTAGGCTCTCCGCACATAAATAATTAAAACAAAATTTGCATATTAATTTTATTTTGGCTAAATGGCTTTCTCATAGTTTTAATCAGAAGCTTTTCAAAAAAAGGAGCGGGGCAGGAGGCCTAGCTGCTTTCCAATTTTATGATTACTTAAAAAGGCAACTAGAACTTTTGATTTTTTACGAACGTTTTCATTTGAAAAAAATATACGCAACTTACGAATTAACTTACGTAACGAACTTCTATATTTGTATGTTTTTATCTCGCATATGAGGGAGTTCACCCCCTCGTCAATACCTCTCTTTTTACACTAAAGCATAAATTTTGTCCCAATTCCTTAAGAATGACCCCTGAATCCCAAAGGCCGTAGAATAAATAGTTGGAGTTACTAAAAATACTTTAGCATAAAGAGCGAGGTATTATGAGGAGGTGAACCCTTCAAAGGCGTAATAATTTCTGTTCGTTTTAAGTTTTAATGCTGTTCCTTACTTTCAGTTGAAAAAACTTTTCATATTTATTATTTCATTGTTTTTTTTTAAATAATACTAGAAAATTCTGCGCCCCCTTCATTGAAATTCTCTTCCCCCATGACAAATTCCTCCATAGAAAGATCCTCTCACGTAACCTCCCTCTACTCCTCCCCCCCCCAATGAAAAAAAAATTCCCCTGAAAACGTCTGTATACTTCCCAATAACCATTGCTACATGTAAACACTGGTCAAAGTTTTTAACTTGCTGCCCCTCCCACAAGGACTGTGAGGAAGTAAGTCGTCCCCAAATACATAGTTATTAGGTTTTTCGACTATGATGAATAAAATTACTATCTCAGAAATTTTATTCGGTGACTTTGGGGGAAAATCCCCAAAGACATAGTTGGTATGGTTTTTTACTATGGTGAACAAAATGGCAATCTCAATATTTTGTTCTGTTGACTTTGGGTAACAAATGAGCGTGGGAGGGGGCCTAGGTACCCTCCAATTTTTTTGGTTACTTAAATGGGCACTAAAACTTTTCATTTCCATTAGAATGAGCCCTCTCGCGACATTCTAGGACCACTGAGTCAGTACGGTCACCCCTGGAAAAAAAACAAACAGATAATTCCACATTTCTGTAGATAAGAGCTTGAAACATCTGCAGTAGGGTTCTCTGATACACTGAATCTGATGGTGTCATTTTCGTTAAGATTCGATGACTTTTAAGGGGGGGGGGGGGGCTCCCCCTATTTTCTAAAATAGGGCACATTTTCTCAGGCTCGTAAATTTTGATGGGTAAAACTAAACTTGATGAAACTTATAAATTTAAAATCAGAATTAAAATTCGATTCTTGCCATGTTAATATTGGTATCAAAATTAAATTTTTTAGAGTTTCGGTTACTATTGAAACGGGCCGCTCCTTACTACAGTTCGTTACCACGACCTGTTTGATAAGCCATCAAGTTCATTTATTTAACTTTTATCGTACTCTGCTACGATACCTTAAAAACAAAAAGTATTTACCCCCCAAAACAAAAACATTGAATAAAAAAAAATAATAAAAGAATAAAAGTAAATCTTCCAAGATTCGACAAAATATATTTTACCTGAGATTTGGGAATTAGAATATTCAATAATCCATTCTTTTTTCATTATTCTTGTTTATCACACTTGTATTTTAGCTGCTTTAGTTTACATAAAGCAGTGAATTCAAGGAAAATTCTCCAGAAGGAAATCGTCCGGGGAAAGGAAATTATCCGTGGGAGGAAGATTTGTTTTTGGAAGGGAGAATTATCCTTAGTTAATTTTCAATAAGAAATTTCCTTCAGGATCTGGCACTTACGCAGGGGGGGCCTTCGGGAACGCCCCACTTCCTCCCCCTCCCGAAATTTTGTGGAATGTTTAATTTCCCCATGGTTTCTTGTGATTTCTGGCAAAAGTAGGACATTTATTAGTATACATGTGTGAAGCCTTTTTTGGGGGATTTTACAGCATGCAATTATCCGGTCAAGTCACTGCCCAATTATTAACCCATTTTCTGTCTAAATTTTTACCCTCTTTGAAGTAATTAGCAATTGTACTGTTATATTTTTTTTGTAAAGAGGGTTTGCTTTCCACAGCAAAATAGGATTATCCTTGATATTAGGGCGTTTATCCCCCATTTTCAGGATAAAGTACAGCTTTTGATGGATCAATTTTGGACACTATCATTTTTCATTAAAATCTACGTTTTTGCAACAGAAGAACTACCCCCCACAGCACCCATATTGTACAGTTAACCCTAAAATTTCCCCTTCAGTGGGATATAATAGATTAATCACTGGTTCTAAATCGCTAGGAGCATAACCTGAGCCTAAAACATACTTTTGAGGCTTCAGTCTTCTTCCCCCCATCCGCTACAATACTACAGATTAAAGTTAATCTGTATTTTCAGATATACATGCTTTTTGTATTACTGAATAAAAAAAGTGCTACTTTATATCTGCTGTTTCGAAGGTTTTGCCCCCCCCCCGAAAAAATTCCTGCGTATGTGCCTGTTCAGGATAATTTTTTTTCTTTGGGGGGGGGGGCAGAACATTGCACGGGGCTGATATCGTCACTGGTTTTCATCTATGGAATTCTTTTTAGTAGCTCATCTTTATCTTATCAAAAGTTGCTCTTAAAGAATGCTAACAAAAAGTCAACTTTTGCTTAAAGAGCAAGATTTCAACAAAAGGCAGTCCCCAATAATTTCTGTTCGTATTAAGTTTTGATGTGCCTCCTTTCTTTTAGCCGAATTTTTTTTTTTATTTAATACAATAAGAATAGCCCTATTTTTATCATTGAAAAACCAACATAAATAAAATATAAAAACACAAATTCTGGGAAGAATCGAAGTTTTGTAGAGTAACAAAGTGGGTTTAGAAAATCCCATGTACTTGCGGATGCTCTTATGTGGGACTTACTAACCAGAATTTGAAAATTAGATTACTACAACATCATAACTCATTTCATCATCTTTAAAGCAAAATTCCAAAGCTGAAGATTTCACGTCGGCTCTATCGGAACATATTTTTAATAATCCAAATCATTTTATTTTGTTTGGGAATGTCTCTTTGATTTCTAGGGACCAAGATTTAAAGCAAATTTTCAGGGAAACAATCGAAAAAAAAAATACTTCAAGAATAATTCTATAAACAGAAATACAGGTGAATTTGGATTGAATTCAGTTTATGATAATTTACTGAGGTCAAATAAAGTAAATCTGATTTCACCTAAGAGCTTTGACCTCTGTTCACCAGATATTTCAGATAAATCTAATGAACCGGAACCGAAAAGGTCAAGGAGATTTGCTTCCGCTGATACATTAAAATAAATGAGAGCAATAAACTATATGTAATTAGTTTATTGTGTATAAACTGCGTTGTTTTTATTGATATCTTTTAGTTTCACTGCTTATGATGGACACTGTATATGTGAACGAAAAATTCGATTAAAGTTTTATATTCGTTTCATTGTCTATTAAAAGGTTTCATCCCTATTTCGAACTCTTATATTTTCGTTTAGAAAATTAATAGCCCTTCCGTCTTGAAGAACTTTCTAGAAGAAATGGCGGGGCCGGGATTTGAAGAGATAGGTACCAGTGAATTCAGGAAGCCCCTCACTACTTGTATTGAGGAGGGGGCAACTACCTTAGCTTACGTAATTTCTTTTTTAAGCTTTAATTTCAGTTGAGAAAACTTGTTTTATAATTTAATTTCTAATCGTTTTTTCAAATAATGCCATAAAATTTGACTCCCCTTCATGATAAATTCCCTTCCTCTACAAAAAATAACCCATGAAAAGTTCCTCCCATATAAAATACACCAACCCGGAAAATTTCTACGGGCTATTAAATCCTTAATGAAAATTTCTTGCGGGTAATTCTGCTGGAAAAATTATCCTTACCATACTTTCATTTGAAAGACACCTTACTTTTTGATCGTTTTTCAAACCATGCCGGAATCCTCTACTCCACAGAAAGTTTTTTCCCTAAATCCATCCCCCCCGCCAGTGGAAAGTTGCGCCCGCAAAAAATTCCCCCTTGGAGAATTGCCAACACGGAAAATTCGCCCATTGAGAACATCTCCTGTTGAGCAATTTTCTCTCCCCAGAAAATTCCCCGGAACGTCTTGACGTGTAAAATTAAATTGGCAAAGACAAAGTAAGACAAATAAACAGAAATTCGTGTAGATTTTGTGGCAATTTCCGCAATTGCAAAATTCCCCAAGAAAATTCTCCCCAAAACTTTCCTCTCCATAACAATTCTCCCCGTGGAAAATCCCACTAGCAACAAATCTCCACCTTCCCCCGCCCCAAGAAAAGTCTGTGTATTTCCAAATGCCAAGTCCTATACGTAAATAAATGGGAAATTTGAAAGCTTAAAACCCTTTCCCTAGGAGCTTTGGGGCTTTATATTATCCTCAACGGCATAGTTATTGATGATTCAACTATGTTGAAGAGAGTGGCTATCTCAAAATTTTAATCTGACGACTTTTGGGAAAAAGGGGCGTGAGTGGGGGACTAGTGGCCCTCTGGTCTTTTGGTCACTTCAAAAGAGCACGGGACGTTTTGGTTTCCATTTGAATGAACCCTCTCCAAATGTTTTAGGACAATTAGTTCGTTACGATCACACATGGAAAAAAAAAATGAATACCCACTCATGATTTTTTTTTTTCTGGCAACGAAACAAACATTTAGTATTTTGCAGATGGGAGCTTGAAACATCTACAGTAGGGTTTTTTGATATGCTGAATCTGATTATGTGATTCTCATTAACACTCATTAATTTTTTGAGGGATGAATCCCCTTATACAAAAATCAAACAGATTTTCTCAGGCTCGTAGCTTTTGATGGGTAAAACTAAACTTAAGTAATAAAAAAAGAGAAAAAGACAATGTTGCCTCTTAAAGGTATTGCATACACAAAAATCTTCTGATCTTCACCAATTGGACGTGTTCTCGATCGCAAGGAGCGAACTGGTATCACGGTATCAGGAGCAAACTGGTATCGATCGCAAGGAGCGAACTGGTAATAAGGACGCAAGGTCAACAAGGACAACCTGTGTTAAGGTTGGAGTGTGCCCACAAGATTTCCAGTCAGTTGGCAAAGAAATTTGAGTCACTAAAATAATCTTAAGCAATTTTAGTATTATTATCACAAAATTCAATTGAAGAAAATAACCAGCCAGTTAATAAAATATGTGGACTTCAATGATTGTACATATACTATTATCATTAATTGCATATTTTAAAATATTTTATTTTAACCGTTTTCTCACCCAGCTATCATAACTCAACCTAGAATTAAAATAAGTAAAAATATAAAAATGTGTACTATAGGATGTTCTACACTATATTTTCTGCCTATATTTTGGTATATAGGCTAGGTGGAATTTTTTGAATTCCTTGAATTAATCTTGTGAGTTTCTGTCTAAGGTTTTCATTATTTGTCTTTTAGAGATATGAAGTACTCAATTTGCCTTCTGGTTTTACTGGTTCTCATAACAAATGTGCTTGGAAAAGGGGACAAAGAACAGGAAAATGGAAAAGACAATCAGAAAGGAAAAGGTGACAAAGAATGGAATGAGTTTACCGAAAAGTATGGGAAAAAATATAAAAGTAAGCTCGAGGAAATGACTCGTCGCTCAATATTCGAGAAGAATCTGAAAAGAATCAATTTCCATAACCGTCGACCTGACGTTTTATATAAGCAAAAGCTCAATCAGTTTGCTGATTTGGATGAAATTGAAAAAAATTATTTTAAAGGGGCTTTACTTGAAGGTAACATTACTAATGATGCAGCAAAATATGGCCAAAAAAGCCTACTCCGAAGCTTGCCAACAAATTTTGATCTTAGATCATCACCTTGTATGCCACAAATACATAATCAGGGGAGCTGTGGATCTTGTTGGGCGTTTTCTGCCACATCCATGCTAGATTATTATAATTGCAAGAAAACTGGCTCATTTACAGATCTGGGTGAACAGCATATGGTAGATTGTAACCATTATGACAAAGGCTGTAATGGTGGCTTCTATACTAGAGCTTGGAGGTGGGTCACCGAAAATTCTGGGCAGTGTTCTGAAACTACGTATCCTTACAACTCCGGCTCAACGTCAGTTACAGGTAGTTGCAAGAACTGTTCTGTAAGTGGAACTTGTTCGGGCTATAAATGGGTTTTTGCAGATTCTACATCAATTATGAACATTCTGACAACAATCGGCCCTGTTTCTGCGGCACTTCATGCAAATGATAATTTTATGGCATATGATACCGGGATATATTCAGAATCAGGTTGCAGTACAAAGGTCAATCATGCCGTTAACATTGTTGGCTATGGAGAGTCTAATGGTATTCCATATTGGATTGTACGCAATTCATGGGGCTCTTGGTGGGGTGACAACGGGTATATTTTGATAAAACGAGGTGATAACGTCTGTCGCATTGAAGATTATATCGCTTATCCGACAGTTTGAAGTTTAACCCAGTCTTAAGTTCTTTATAGCAACATTATTATAGAAACATTTATTTCGACGATTAAATCTTTTTGATTCCATTTGCTATTCATTTCCTAGAGTCTATAAATTCATTTTATGTTTCATATTGGAATGAGGGGCTTTTATTTAATTGTATCAACATTCTAAGTATTCTAAGTATTAACTTATTCCGAATTATTATTAGTGTAAAAACAATTTTTCAACAAAAGGTGTTTTTCAAAGAAATGAAAAATCTACATTAAAATGGTCAAATAATAATTCAGGTGTTAAAAGAACATACAACACTGTCAATAAATAAGTGAAACCTAAAACCAATAGAAATTAAAATAAATGACCAAGTTGAATTTAAAACACTCAGAAAATAAAGCAAACCCCCCGAATGTCCCGAAATTATCAGCTTGTTCCTCTACCGCCTTACTCAGATATTGCAGATACACTCTTTTGATAACTTGAATAAATAAAATGTGTTTTGATTTAATTCAGCATCTTCCTCAATAGTCCCTGAAAGTTACACCTGAATACCCTTAGCCTCGTTAGTAGTAGTAATCAGCAGTACTAGTAATAGTAACAGTATGTTCAAAGGGTAAAGAGCATTAGGTAAAAACTCTCATCACACCGTAGTGGGGGGGGGGGAGTTTTGAATAAAATCAAAAGCAATTATACAAATCTAGGTTTCATAAGAGCTTATTTGCAATATCATAGGCCAGCGTAATATCACCGCCTATGTAAAGAAGGATGTTTGAAAAATGTGTTACGTTTGTTTTTGTTGTATTTTTGGCACGTTGTGTTGAAGGAGTTGTCGCACAAAATTCGAAAAGGGCTGATTTGATTGGACATTGACAAGAGCTAAGGCCCCTTTTAACAGTTGAAAGTGATTGGAGAGTAACAAACCCCCCTTCCACGCCCACCGTATCTCCAAACACATCCAATCGAAACTTTGAGATGGCCATCTTGTTTAACATAGTTGAAAGGTCTGGAAGTCATGTCTTTCAGGATGACAGATCCCCCACATTCCTCAGGGCAAAGGTTGTAAATTATGCCCTGGGTGCACATAAGTTTATATAGAGGGAGTGATCGTATAAATTTCGGAGGGTGCTCATTGGATAATCATTGGTCATCTCAAATCGGTAATCAAATTGGTAATCGTCATGGTAATCAATCATTGGTAATCAGAATTTTAGTGCCCTTTTTAAGGTTCAGAGTGATTGGAGGGAAGCTACTTCGCCTCCCCACGCAAGTCGCAATGTCCCAAAATACATCCAGTTGAAATTTTAAGATAGTAATTTTATTCAAAATAGTCCAAAGATCATATAACAAGGTTTTATGTTGTAAGTTATGCCCCGGTGGCATTTAAGGTTTTTATGGAAGAGATGGCTGCATAAACTTTAGAGGCGAATCATTTGGTTGAAAATTGGAAGTTATAGTTCTCTTTTAAGAGTCAAAAGTGATGGTGGGTCACTAACCCCCCTGCCCTGATTACACTTCTTTTCGCAAAACACATCTGATTGAAATTGTGAGATAGCCATTTTGTTCAAAATAGTCCACAGAACATATAACAATGTCTCTAGGGCCGAACCAATCCCCCAGAGCCCTGGGGTAAGGGTTGTAAGTGAGCCTGGGATATACGAGGTTCTTGTGGAATGGCAATTTGTATAAATTTCAGCTGGGGCTCATTTGATTTGAAATAGGAAGTTATAGTTTCCTTTTTAAGAGTCAAGTGTGATTTGAGAGCAGCCAGCCCTCCCCCCTCTACGCCCGTCATTTCCCCCAACCCATCCAATCAAAATTTTGATATAGTAATTTTGTTCAGCGTGGATGAAAGTTCTGAACATTATGTCTTTGAGGATGACAACCACCCCACAGCCCTCAGGGCAAGGTTTGTAAGTTATGCCATGGAGCTATATAAGGTTTTTATAGAAAGGGTGGCCTTATACACTTCAGAATAGTCTCATTGAATAGTTAATCAGAACTTTTAGTGCCCTTTTTAAGAGTCAAAGTGATCAGAGGGCAGTTATCCCCCCAACGCCCCCCTCCCTACACGTTGTCTTTTCCCGAAATGCAGACAATTGAAATTTTGACATCGTCTTTTTATTCAAAATAGTCTAAAGATCATATAACAAAGCTTTTAGGGTTGTTACAAACCACCAGGGCCTGAAGGATAGGGTTTTAAGTTATGCCCCGGGGCATTTAAGGTTTTATGAAAGGGATGGTTGTATAAAATTTTGGGGTGGCTCATTTGTTTGAAAATTTGAAGTCCTAGTTCCCTAGTTTAAGAGTCGAAAGGGACGGTTATCAGCTAGCCCCCCCCCCCCGAACTACCCCTCTTTCATGAAACACATTTGACTGGAATTGTAAATTATCCACAAAGTAGTCCAAAAAACATATAACAAATCCTTCGGGGTTGACACACCCCCCCTCACCCCTTGGGCAAGGACTGTAAGTTATGCCTTCGGGGCCTATAAGGTTTTTATAGAATGAGTTGTTTCATAAGCTTTATTTGATTTGAAATTGGAAGCTATAGTGCCCTTTGTAAGAGTCAAAAGCATTTCGAGAGCAACCACTATCCCCCCAAGCCCATCATTTTCCAAAAACAAACATACAACAAAGCTTTGAGACATCTATTATTTTCACCATTGTTGAAAGGTTCAGTAATTATGTGTTTGGGGATATTAACCTTCCCCCCGAGGTCTCAGGGCAAGGGGTGTAAGTGACAATTTGTTCATTGTTTATATATAGTGTATGTATTGAGAAAAACTATGCAAATTTGACTACTACTTTCCCAAAATATGAAGGGCATTAAGGTGAGTCTTTCAAGGAATGTTGAACTAAATCGAAACATGTTATGTGTATATGGGTTGTCAAAAGGGCGTAACTCAGGAGTGACTGAGTATATAATTTGGAACTTTTGAGAAATGATAAGAGAGATGATCAATCGACCAAAAAGACAATATTTGCATGCTACTGCAACTACCGCTGCTTCTACTGCTACCACAACTACTACTATCACTACAATCACTAAAACTACTACTTCTGTAGCGGGTATTACTAATACTGAAGATATTGAAATAAACATCTGAGGGAACGTTGATGGAAACCGTTGAACTAAATCAAAGTATATTATGTGCATACAGATTGATAATACGGGCGTATCAACAATTTTAGAACAGAATATCGTATCAAGAGAAAACTGAAGGGGTATCGTGAGTGGCATTAACAGTTGACCAAACGGCAAAACGAACCTGCTACTATTGCTGTAAATACTGCTGCTACTACTGTTAATACTACTAATAATAATACACTATTACTGTTACTACAATTCCTACTACTACCACTACTACTATGATACTAGTGCAAATAAGGTTAAGCGTACAAAGTTGACAATTTGACAGAATATTGAGAGGTAGCTTGAACTAAACCAAACAAAATATGTCCATGCAGATTGTTAAAAGGGCGAATCTCAAGAATTGATATTAAGTTGGACCTCTCAGAGAATATTGAAAGAGGAAGATCAATTGACAAAAAGGTAATGTATGCATGTCACTACGAGCCTGCTCCCACTGCTACTTTTACTAGTACTTCTACTGCTGCTATACTACTCCAACCGCTACTTTAATTACAACAACTTGTAAGGATCAGAGTATTAAGATGAAAAGGGGGTCAAAAGCACAAGTCAGCCATTTTTTTGGAACGGCTTACCGTGCCAAGGTGAAACTTCCGGGGCATCATGAGAGGGGTCTAACTAGTTCCGTCTAATTAAAAAAAATTCGGTAATTTAACGTGTTCATTTGATTCCCACTCATGATCGAATCTGGTGAATTCGGTAGTTGTATCGGAGTAGTTCCATTCATTTGCAAATCAATAATTTGATATGTTCATCACAATCCATTGGACTCCAAATGTAACTCATTAAACACTAGCAAATTTTTGCTGTTGCTGGCAGTTAAAAAAACAACCAAATTCGATTGTTCTACTTGACCTGGTCTGTCACTAAATTTGTCAAAAATTTTTCTTGGCTTCTATCTGATCCGTAGCCAAACTTGTTGAATTCGAGCTTTAGGCCCATTCCGGTATTGATTTGCATTGGCTTAGTGCTTCCATTTACAAGATTCAATAATTTCTGCTGGTTCACATTCATTACCTAACTGTGTAGTTTGGTTATTAATCAGAAATCCAACTGTGAAGGTTAACGGAGCATTGCAGACAAATGGATAAAATGGCAGATAATTCACAACGTAATATTACGAAAAAAAAAATCGAAAAAGTAAAATTTTGCATTTTGCACAAAAACTTTAAGCAATTAAGTCATTAGGTTATGGGACAAAAGGCTTTCAATGATTTCTGTTTTCTCCGTATTTTTTAAAAAGAAAAAAAATACTTAAATCATACTGAGCTTGAGACTATCCAGCCAGAAGTTGTCATTTCTTAGTCATTTTATTTTGTGAACATGCATGATCAAATATTTTGACCTTTCTGCTGGAAATTCTTTGTTAACTTAGGAGGGAAACATGAATTTCTCCAGAAATCTGAAAGATGATTGAGTACTTGTCTGTTAACGGGAAACACTCAAGAATAAGCTATTCAAGATCTGACTGAAACCGGTTTGCCTCTCTGGGATCGTTTATGATTTGTTTATTTTGATTGAGAAAAACTACATTGTATGTATATTTTTATTAAATATTTTATATATAGGGGTGATTAGGGGTTAGGTTAGATATTTAATATAATGCATTCAGCGCGGCCTGCTTTCCAAATCCTCTGTTGTAGTTTCCATAATTTGTTACTTAAGTACTATATTATTATTATAATGTTTTGGTATATTTCACTAGAATTAACCTAACTTCACTTATGGGTTTGTTGGTTTGATTGACAAATGACCAATGATTTTCGACTCGACTTACAAACAACTTGTAAAATCAAGCTCTTTTGATGTAGTTTACAAGAAATACAATTCGAAAGTGACACTCTTTTTCTAAGCTTCTTACGAGTTGGGAGTTACTATACTTTGTGGTGGGAGTCAGTCGTTTCTGCCTTGTCTGGCATCCAAGATCCGTGTGACCTATTTGGACCAGGTTTCACGATCTGCTTCCAATTGCTCTGCCAACTGGAGTCACTGGGCCGACCATCTATGTCCAAATTTTTTAAAGCCAGCAATGGAAGCCAGGTCAGACGTGATCAGGGTCCACCCGTTCTTCTTTTGCCCTCCTTGATGCCTCTTCCAGGAGTCTTAGGGCTCAACTTGATGGATTTGACGGCGCAGGTATTCTAATTGTCTCCGTTGGACGTCACCCAACCATTCCAAGTGGCGCTTTTTAACGTTAATAGCGACATCTCTTCTAATCCTGCAGAGTTGGCGAATATGGGAGTTAGATATACGATATTGCTCTCTCGTGTTGAAGCTTCAAGGACCAAGTTCCTGTAGTTCCTTTAAGAATCTAATAAAGCTTCCGGGTGTCATGAGCTCAGGCTGCTTTTTTCAGTCAGGCTGCTTTGTTCCCACATCTGTTGACGATCAAGTCGTGTTGAGCGTTTTATTCGCTTACGAAGGTCTTTGATTGCTTCTTCGGGCTGATCAGATTCCTCCTTTGCTCAACTAAGGAAAGAATTGTGGCAGAAATCCAGTGTTTTCGTTTTGGTTTTGTGCTCCCTAAAAACTTTTCAGTTGTCGCCGACATAATTGTCTCGAATGATCCCCATTTATCCGCAAAACTTAATTAATCATAGCTGAGGGCATGTTCGACAATTTCATCCTTGGGTTTGCTGCTATCAATGGGAGGTTTTGTTTTATTCTTTCTGCATGCTGCAAGACGAAGGAGAACTTTTGTGATGATCAATTTATGATCTAACCCAGATTTTGATCCAGTATCTGCTCCCTTATAAGAATGTGAAACTTGAACAAAGACTGTCCACCGATATCGGTCGAGTATGTAGTCAATTTTGGCTTTGGTAACGCCATCTTTGGAATACAAAGTTAATAGGTGGCTTGACTTATTCTGGAAAGAGTATTGGAAACAGTCATTTGATTCATTAGGGTATAACTGACTAGCCTTTCACCATTTTCGCAACCTTGATCTAATCCAAAGCTACCAAGCATTTTGCTAGTTGTTTCGTCTTTAGGGCTTAAACTTCCATTGAAGTCTACAGCTACAATTAACTAGTCTCTTGAAGCTATAGCTGAAGGCATGGTCTGTAGTAACACGTAAAAATCGTTTTTCGTTTCTTCTAGTGCATCATGCGTAGGAGCATAAGCTGACAGTAGAGTTATGTTAGCTGGGATGCCCTTGAATCTAATCCTGGCTAGGCGGGGGAAATTGGTACCCATTCTAGAAGAGCATTTCTGGCTCTTTGGCTTAGTAGAAATCCTACACCGTGGAGTTCCGACTTAATCTCTACTCTTGAATAGAAGAGACAGAATTATCGGAGTGAATCAGGGGCAGTAATGACTTTTGTGCTAGAGCCACATGTTCTTGTTTTGGATAGAAAGA
>NC_088869.1:3183035-3222369 GCF_032884065.1 Artemia franciscana | reverse complement strand
ATATAAATTGTTGACTTCTAGAATGATACTGCAGTACCCAACATTCGGAAAAACCCTGAAAAATTTGGGGTTAGTTCTGATAGTTGTCACTAGTGTAAATTTCACATTTCAGCTCTATTATAATTTATAAAATAAATAGTTTTTTTCTAAGAAAGTAGAATGTCTTAGAAGGGACGCAAGGGGCTCCTCTAGATTTTGATAAATACATTTTTTTTTCACTGAGAAAGTTAAGAAAAAGAGCAAAATTGCTCTACGATTTAAAAATAAAATTTTTGTGGGGTTTTTGCATTGATAAATGCCTTTTTTGTGTATATCCAATGAAAATTATTTTAAAAGATAAATTTTACCCCCCCCCGCTAAATTTCCAAAAATACATTTTCCTTTCATTTTCTCACAAAAACACAATCTCCCACCATCAGATTCAGCGTATTAGAGAAATCCTACAATAGAAATTTCAAGCTCTTATCTACAAAAATGAGGAATTTTGTATTTTTTTTTGCAAGAAGGCAGATCCCGAATGCGTGTTTATTTTATTTTTTTTTATTTTTTCAGTGTTGATCTTATCAACCCAGTAGTCCTAGAATTTCGCGAGAGGGCTCCTTTTAACGTCAATTAAAAGTTCTAGTTCCTTTTTTAAGTGACCAAAAAATTGGAATGTACCTAGGCCCCCTCCCACTCTTATTTTTTTCCCCACAGTCATCGGATGAAAATTTTCAGATAGACATTCTGTTCAACTTAGACGAAAACCTAACAACTATGTTTTTGAGGACGACTTCATCCCCCACAGTACCCGGGGGAGGGGCTGCAAGGTACAAACTTTGACCATTGTTTACATACAGCAATGGTTATTATGAAGTGTACAGACGTTTAAGGGCTATTTTTCGTGTTGGGCGGGGGTGGATCAGGGAAGGGGGTTACGTGGGAGGATATTTCCATGGAGGAATTCATCATGAGGGAAGATAATTTCCATGAAGGGGGTGCAGGATTTTCTACCATTATTTAAAAAAAAAAATTCAACTGGAAGTAATGAACAGTATTAAAACTTAAAACAAACATAAAATATTACATATAAGGGGCTTTGTCTCCTCCACAATACCTTGCTCTTTACGCTAAAGTAATTTTAGTAATTTTAGCTATTTATTCTACGGCCTTTGTGATTTGGGACAAAATTCAAGCTTTATTGTAAAGAGTGAGGTATTCATGAGGGTGCAAACCCCCTCATATACGTAATAAAAATACACAAATATAGAAGTTTGTTACGTAAGTTAATTCGTAAGGTACGTTTGTTTATTAATAACAAAAACGTTTGTCCAAAAAAAAACGATATATACTATAAATACTAATATATACAAAATCTAATTACATTTTTAAGTAACAAAAAATTGGAGGGCAACTAGGCCTCCTCCCCCCATTTTTTATCAAATCGTCTTATCAAAAGTATGAGAAAGCCACTTGGCAAAAAAAAATAATATGCAAATTTCTATTTAAGTATTCATGTGCGGTGAGCCAAAATCAAAACATGTATTAATTGAAAAACGTTCAGAAATTAAATATTAAAAAACAAGTTTTTTTAACTGCAAGCACGGAGTGACATTAGAACTCGTGACATTAGAAAACGAACAGAAATTATTCCGTATATGAAAGGGGTTGTCTCATCCGTAACGCCTCGCTCTTTGAGCCAAGTTTTTTTTTATTGTTTTAAAAAGTAAGTTGTTACAAAGAGTCAAACTTTAGCGTAAAGAGCGGCACTAAGTTAGATATAGTTTAGTTCTGATTGTACATTTAGAAAATAAACTCATATGAAATATGTCAGGTACTATGAGCTCACCATAGGAGCTTACCCATGTTTTTTTTTTTTTTTCAAAAATAGGTTTGTCAAAATCTAAGGAGGGTAATTTTGGTTATATTTTAATGAAAATACCAAAGCAATATTTTCTTTAATTTACGCAGGTGATTGCTTATAGTGAAAGAGGTGCAGGGAAAGGATGAACAGTGTACCCCCCTCTTTCCTCCGCCATTGCTCATGCCAGACTTTCCGTAGATTTAGCTATTATTTCACTACATTTAGCCGGAGTTTCTTCCAGCCCCAATTAGTTTTCTGGGTTTTCATTCGTTTCATTTGGAGAAATCAATAGATGGCTTAGGTGGAATAATGTACACAGGAATTTACTCATAACTATCAATTTTATTAGTGTGTAAGTGGTTTTTAAGCTCTGATTCTATGTTTAGAAAATGAACTCAGATAAAATATGTGAAGCAGGAAGAATCATTTAATTTTACTAATCAACTTTCAGGGTATTGACTCTACAGCGGCTAGTGGCTTAGCAGCCATCATTACCTTATCAAATGTTATTGGAAGTTATATGATTGGCCATTTGAAAGAATCAGCCTCTGTAAATATCATCCTGTTGACAGCTATTTGTAGGGCCTTGAGTGCCATATTCATTTTCTTGCTTGTCTACATCAACATCTATTCCGGATTGCTTACACTTGCTGTCCTTTTTGGCATTTTTTCAGGTAAACTTGCTTTTTTATGTTTCTTCCTCAATTAGAGTTGGCAGGATGCCAGGGGTGATGGTGGTGGCCAGGTGCCACGATAAGACCAGGACAAGCTACAATTTTTTATGGCACTTGGTATTAACCAAGTGACATATAGCAATCGCATATTCTGTTGGTCTGTCTGTCTGTCAGTCCCGGTTTTGCTGGGAGGGGGAAACCTAAAATATTGGAAAACACTTAGAGTGGAGGGATCGGGATGAAACTTGGTGGGAAATATAAGCACTAGTCCTAGATACATGATTGATGTAACCGAAATGGATCCGCTCTCTTTGGGGTAGTTCGGGGAGGGGGTTAATTTTGAAAAATTAGAAAAAATGAGGTATTGTTAACTTACGAATGGGTGATTGCATCTCATTGAAATTTGATTTTTCGAAAGATATCGTGTCTCAAAGCTCTTATTTTAAATCCCGACCGGATCTTGTGACATTGGGTGGCGTTTGGGGCGGGGGAGCCTAAAATCATGAAAAACGTTTTGATTTGAGGGATCGGGATGAAACTTTGTGGGAAAAATAAACAGAAGTCTTAGATACGTGATTTACATAATTGGAACGGATCCGCTCTATGGGGGGGGGGATAATTATGAAAATTAGAAAAAATGACGTATTTTTAACTTACGAAGGAGTGATCTTCATGAAACTTCATATTTAGAAGGACCTCGTAACTCAGATCTCTTATTTTAAATCTCAACCGGATCCAGCGTCATTGGGGGGGGGACCGGAAATCTTAGAAAATACTTAAAGCGGAGAGATCATGATGAAACTGGATGGGAAGAATAAAAACCTGTCTAAGATACGTGACTGACATAACCGTACCGGATCTGCTCTCTTTGGTGGAGTTGGGGGGGGGAGGGTAATTTTGAAAATTGAGGTATTTTTAACTTATTAAAGGGTGACGAGATCTTAATGAAATTTGATATTTAGAAGGATCTTGTGCTTTAAAGCTCTAATTTTAAATTCTGACCAGATCCTGGGACATTGGGGGGGGGAGTTGGAGGGGGAAACCGGAATTCTTGGAAAACGTGAAAATCGGGGTATTTTTATCTTACGAATTGGTGATCGGATCTTAATGAAATTTGATATTTAGAAGGAATTCATGTCTCAGAGCTCTTATTTCAAATCCCAACCAGATCTTTTGACATTGGGGGGAGTTGGAGGAGGAAATCTCGGAAAACACTTGGAGTGGAGGAATCGGGATGAACCTTGGTGGATAGAATAAGCAAATGTCCTTGATACATGATTGACGTAACCATACTGGCTTCGCTCTCTTTGGGGGACTTGGGGGGAGGGGTTCAGTGATTTGGCGAGTTTGGTGCTTCTGGACGTGCTAGGACGATGAAAATCGGTTGGCGTGTCAGGGAGCGGCACAAATTGACTTGATAAACTCGTTTTCCCCGATTCGACCATCTGGGGGGCTAAAGGGAGAGGACAAATTAGAAAAAATTAGGTATTTATAACTTAAGAGTGGGTGATCGGATCTTACTGAATTTAGCCTCTGATTTTCCTTTAAATCAATCTATTGATTCTAAGAATTTTTTTAGAGTTCTTGGCTCTTGGCTCTTAGCTCTTCTTGCCTGATCACAAGAGCCATATGAGCTCTTAGCTCTTGTTCCTTTTGTATATGATTTTTTTTTCAGGCGCTTTTAACACACTGACATGGGTTGTCATTTCCGACGTTTTTGATCCCGACAAATTAATAAGATGCCTGGGAATACATAGCCTTTCACGTGGTTTCGCTTTCATAGTTGGACCACCTATAGCTCGTTTTCTATTCGACACGTTTTCATGTGATACTCCGTTTATTGTAGCAGAAGCGTTTTTAGTTTTGTCTGTGATATGTCATTACTTCATAGAAGTTTTTCGATAAAATGTGAATTTTATGAAATGTGAAATGTGATTTTATGAACCAAGTGATTGATAGGTTTTCAAGTGATCTCTGCTGACAATGGTTAAATGTCAAGAAACAAGTATGCATCATCTATTTATTATTGGTATATGTTATATGTTGCAGCTCATCTGTAAACAAGAGAGGATATTGGAGACTTCCCCTTTCCTTAGATTGGTCATAAGAGCCTAGCTCTTGAAAAGTTGAAAAATATTGACCTTAAAATGTGAATCTTTTGTTTTGATCTTTTGTCTGCTTATTAATTTTTGTTGTTGTTGAAATGTGATTTTATACACCAAGTGATTGATAGGTTTTCAAGTGATATCTGCTGACAATGGTTAAACATTAAAAAATAAGTATACATCTTCTATTTATTATTGATATATGTTATATGGCTCATATAGTTAATTACATATATGCTCATATATTTTATATAGGCTCAGATTAGAAATATTTTCGTAAATTCAATCAAAATAAAGATTCCTTTTATCTCTTTATTGTTGCAAAATCTGAAAAAAAGTATTTTTATGTCGTTAGAAATAGGAGTAGAACCTATCCCGCTCAGAATAGAACTGAATGGGTGGGGGAGATCCGCAAGGCCAGAGGAGAATTGAGATTTTTGGTAGTTTTTATTTCTATATTAAAGTTTCAGAGCTGCCCATAGCATAAACATTATACAGTATAGAAAATTTGTGTATTCTCCATTAAAGATTTTTGAGACTGATCAGTTGCACCCATTTCTTTGTAACTCCGTTTTCGCGTGTGGGCAATGACAAATTTTTAGCATATTGAGATGAAAATATAGGGGACCTGTTGATTGGTATTTTCTCCACATGACTCAATTAGTAAAATTACAATTAAAATTTAATAACGAAAAATTTTGCAGCATTTTCCTGTTACCATTATTCGCTAATTGCAATCTCATAGCTATTTTTAAAATATTTAATTTTTATCTGATTCAAAGCGTATTTGCTATATGCAGTGTCTCAAAAGCTGCTATACTGAGCTTACCAAAGTTTTATTTAAAAACAAAACCAAGAAGGCAGCAGTTGTCACAACACACTTCTTCAATTGCTTCAAAACGGATTGGAAATTCAGATAGTATGGACACCAGGACATGTAGATATACAAGGCAACGAAATGGCTGATAAACATTTAAAACTAGCTGCAGCACAGCCCTTGAATTGTGCAGAGGGAGATGAATATAAGGAATTGAAAGCAATTAGAGTAGGATTGAGACAAAGGAAATTTAGAATTTGGAGGATATAATCCACAATCAGTTTGTAGCCCCGAAAAAACATAACCACTTTGAAAGTAAAATCTAAAGTAAGTTTGATAAAAGAAATTGTAATTTGTTATTCTGTTTTCTATCAGGTCCTGTAAGTACTAATATAAGACTATTTAGGATTGGGAAAATTGATAGCTCTATTTTTAATGCTCGTAATTTGTAGAATGAGACTGTACATCACAATCAAATTAAGTGTCTCTTTTACGAGAGACTTAGAAGGGAGCTATTAAAAAAAGAAGCTATGCAGTCTCAATGTTAGTCTTAAGCTTGGGATAGGGATCAATGATGATGCTATAAGACTGTAAATTATCATGCTGTTCTTGAATTCTTTTCAAGAATTCTATTATAGACTGGATGATTTTGTTAGGATATTATATTAGTTTTAAAAAGAAAAAAGAGAAAAAAGAGATTAAGATGTTTGTTTCAGATTACCCCATCCAAAAACAGAAGCCGGATCTAGAGGGGACGTTAATAATCAGCAGCATCAACAATTCTAAGCGTAAATGTCATATATATTCTGTTTGAGTTCGAATTCTTTTGAATATATATTCAAGTTGAATGTCATATATATTTTATTGAATGCCAAGTAGCAACGGAAGATATTGCTGTGACACAAATGGAAAATTTCCTCTCCACGTGCTGTGATGTGCATCATTTCTGAACCAACTTTTCTATACTGTGGAAATTTATGTAGAATTTATGGCGTGGAGACGCCAAAAATTTTGACTATCCACTGTCTAAAAATATTTTTAATATCTAAAACTATTTTTACAGTAAGAGTGGGTTTTCCTTATTTCTAATAGTAGACTAGGTTATTAAGATAGTATTGAGACAAAAATGGGAATTACACAACAAGGATTGTAAGCTTTCATTTGACTATTAGAGAATTTATCCAATAATGGTGAAAGGTTGAACATCCAATGAGCTACGTATAATCGGAAAAATAAATTCTATCTCTTGAGTCTACCGTTATATTCTTAATGAATTTCAAACTTCGTGTTTTTTATACTTTCTTTATATTTGGAGAAACCTTTTGTAGTTAATAGAGAAATGAAAATAATTTGCAAGTTTAAGGGATGATTTTTGGGGGAAAGTTATAATGATAAAAATAAAGTGAAAGAAGGATTTTAGGGAATTTTCTGAAGTTGGAAAAACTGCTAGGATTAGGGCTGAACCTTAGAGCTCTTTTTGTGAAGGTGAAGAATGGGAATAAGTAAAGTTAATGAGGTTGTGCAAAGATTTACAAACAGAGTGGTAAAACTCTGAGAATTAAAAAAAAAGAAAAATAGAGAATAAAAAAAGAAATAGCAAAAAATAAAATATACAAAAGGAGGCTAAGACGATGCGGTATCTTAAAGAATCACCCTATCTCGTCCATCACAATTTTTTTGGGCCGGTGTTGCCAAACTAATTAGAATTGATTGGGTGGTCTGCCACAACTTGTAGAGCTTTGATCACGGAAAACTAAAAGCTTTACCTATAAAAAACTTTATCTATGGTATTATGGGAGGTGAGTAATATTTGCATATCTCTTAAGTTTTTAGAAAATAAAAACGACAAAGTATATAAGGTTTTGTGCCGCAAGTTTTTCTCTATGATAAGCGCTATACAAGCCATCATTGTCGAAATTTTAAGTCCTATGCCCCAACTAAAGCGATTGGATTGAGGTGATATGTATTTGAAAGGGGTAAGGTCCTAGTCAGTCATTGCAAGAAGAGGGAGGCAAAAAAAGCCCGTTGCCAAATTTATTGCATGAAAGTAGTTAAGTACGCATGTTAAGGTGTTCAAATATATCTAAGGTATTCAAAAGCGTTTATAAAATTATATTTAGGTATTAAGTGACAACATTTGACCCAAGAGTACAGAAAGTGCAAGACACTCGACAATTGTCAATCACGCCAAGGGTGCTACTTTGGCGCCCTTATTATAGAGTAAAACAATTTCCTAACAATGGAGGAGAAATAGTTTGATTTTTCCCGACAGAAAAATGTAAAAGAGTTAGTTTTCCGTTTTAAGGAAACATATTAACAGATTCGTAAAGTAACTAATAAAAAAAAGCCAAAAAATAATTAGGTGGACTACCACAAATGGAGATCCTATCGGACTTTCTCTATTCTTACAAAAAAGCACGTTTAGCTAAATGGAACCCCGATAAAATATGGGTCCAGGTACAAGTATACCACCTTTTCCCCTCCCCCCTAACTAACTCACTGCGCTTCGTTCGGGTGTCAGCTTAACGTCATAGTATCATGTCATAAAATCGCGCGCCACACTTTTATACTACTACTGCTAACAACTCATTCTCTCCGAGGTCAGCACAGCTACCCACACTTCTCCTCCATCTCAATCTATTCAAAGCCACCCTCTTTACACCCTCCCAAGAAGTTCCCACTTCCATCAAATCTTTTCTAACGACATTCTCCCACCCCTATTCGAGGACGACCTGCTTTTCATATAGCCCTAGATGTTGGGTGACAAGAATGACCTTTGGGAATCAGTCATACTTTGATATACGTCTATATATATATATATATATATATATATATATATATATATATATATATATATATATATATATATATATATATATATATAATGAAAAGAGAAATCATCAATGTAACAGCACAAACACAAAAAAAGAAAAAAAAAAAAAAAGAAAGGAGATAGAAGGAGAAAGGGAAAACTGTTTTCCTAAATTAGTGGCTAATACAGACCAGCACTTGAACAAGGCCTTAACCCTACTCATCCATACAACCACATAGTTCAAACAGCATAGCCATACACAATCAACCATAAAGAATAATCCATGGAGAGGCAGTCATGTCGTCAATAAGTATAAGTCGTCATTTACCAAACAATAAAAACACTAAAGACAAATAATTCACAGGCAACATCCCAACACAAGGGCTCATCAGGAGAATACACTTGCTAATAGGGTTTCGGCACTTTAAATTCTCTACCCAGTCAAGTGTTGTGCCTACCACAGAATATCCATGGCATCCCCGTGTCAGGTATCACCCCTAAAATACTTGCCTATGAAAAAAAACAAAAAAACAGCAAATGTAGAACAACCAAGTAACACCAAAACAAACTTATCCTGTTAATATATTCCTCTTTTTAGTAACAATAGGTAAACTAAATGTGATAAATTTTACCAAATCACAAATATTAACACATTGCAAAAAACCTGAATGAGCTAAACAATTATAGAATTCATCTTTACCATTAGGCTTTTTTTTTAAGAAATCCGCTCTATTAGAAACATAATTCAAAATAAATGGCGCTGCATCATCTTTTCGCGAACCTCCGAAATTAGCCGAAAATTTTCTTAAGTATTTCCAGATAATTTTTTGGTATTTATTTAAAAGTTCATTATAATGAAAACTAAATTTTTTAAATTGCCAAGTTAATTTATTTGCAGAAAAAACTCTTAATATCAATTTTTGGCTTAAGATTTTACATCTATTTTTAAAATTAATATAATTACTACAAATCCTTTGGATCGAAGTAACTCTGACAAAAACGCCAAATATGTGATATTTGAGTGTATATTACTTTCAGGGAATGGGTAACTAATCACTTCAAAATCGAAATCAACCGTTTTAATATACATTTTAAAACTTAATTTATTATTATCATAAATATTAATATTTAAATCTAAGAAATGATCTTCAACACCAGCGCCATGACTAGGTTCAAGAGTAAGCTCTGATGGATGTATATTTTTAGAAATATCAATGCTTTCTCAATAATAATTGTAATTTATGGTTTGGATTCGTAGATGAGATGTACCTATACTTTGTTTATATGCTGAAATAAAACTGCGCTTCTAAAAATCTCTAAAAATCATCTAAAAATACTAACAGAACGAGACGAGCTCAAAGTAGGTATGGTAGATGCCTAAAGTAAGATTTGCAAACTTTAATTTATTAGCCTCTGCATTTTAAGCTTATCCTAGGCTCCCACCAGTATTCGCTCAGGACTAATATTTGCTTGTCATTGCGTCTCACTTTGTAAAAAGAATTTTTTACAGTACATCTAAGATGTGGTAAATTTTTTATATCAAGAGCAGGTAATATGTGCTTGTCAAGGCAATTCACTTGCTAACCTTAGTGATTTTAGTTACTTGATTAAGCAGCATGTTGAGTTGAAAACATTCAACTTTCATAAGGCAACTAGGAAATTGTACGGTTGATTTTTCCTGAACAGTGAAAGAGCCATGGAAAAGACGAGTGACAAGAATAACTCCGGGCTCTCGAAGAAAGATTATAGTCATACGCAATATCCCTAAACAGCGTCGTTGGTGTGCCCTTGGACAAATCTTAATCAGCACCCCCCCCCCCCTGTCTCCCACAAAATATTCAGTCCCAATTTTAGCAACATATGCATTCATTAATATTTTTTTCAATTTATAATTAATTCATCATTTATTTCTTAATGATTTTATTATTTAAATTGTTATTAGTTATTTTAATTTGATTATTTTGATTAATATTATCTAATTATTACGTTTTTAATTTATTTTTATTTTATTTATTTAATTAGCAATTCACTAATTTCATTTATTAACTGCGCCATCTACTTTATTAATTAATTCTAAAAATTATAAACTGACAGTAACCGGTAGATTATTTGTTTGAAACTATGCGCTCCTAAAATTCTGCTCCCGGGAAAAACCTCATCTGTCCCTTCACTGAAACCGCCTCTGCTTCCGTAGCTATTGTTATTGCTTATAAAAGATCTAACCATCAATTTTTACGCTGTTGCTCAGAAATTATAGCCAGAAAAATTGTCTAGTTGCCAGAGAGAAGATGAGTTTTTTCAAATCAATAGATTGCATGACAAATCAACTAAAATTGCTGAATTGGGAAACTAAAGTCGAAAGACATATGTAGATTGCTCCTGTTCGACAATCAGTGTCAATGAAAAGTAAATAACTGACTACAGGAAAGCTCCCGTGTTTGAAACAGCGAATAGCTACATAATTGACTCACCTAACGAATAGTGGATAATTAAACAATATTCATCACAATATCCTAATTGAACATTTCCTGCGAACCAAGAGCGATTAATCTAAGAAAGTAAGGATCATGTAGGTAAAAAATCGCAACTATTAATAGTTGAATCACTAGACGAGTAGTTCCTATCTAAATCTTGCCCATTATCTGTTATAATATCCTGTGTGAAAGTTTGCGCGAATCAAAGTAAAAAATTGGCTAAAGTGAAGATCCTATGGGGGAGAAGTTGCAGCTATATAGATCATTGATTGTACTGGCGACTATAATCTATTTTAACAATATTTGTCATAATGTTTTGCGTGAACAAAAATCAAATGATAGGATGAAGTAAAGATCTTGTGGATAAAAATAGTGAATAGATTGATAATTGATTCACCTAACGAATAATGGCTGTTTACACAATATTCGTCATAATATCCTAAATGAACATTTCCTTCGAATCAAGAGCGATTAATCTGAGGAAGAAAAGACCATGTAGGTAAAAAATTACAACTATTAATTGTTGAATCACTAGACGAGTAGTTCCTATCTAAATGTTGTCCATGATCTGTTATAATATCTTATGTGGAAATTTGTGCGAATCAGAGTAAATAATTGGCTAAAATAAAGATCCTATGGTGGAAAAGTCACAGCTATATAGGTTGTCGATTATACTGGCGAACATTATCTATTTAAAAGATATTTGTCACAATATTTTGTATGAACAAAGAACAAATCATACGATGAAGTGAAGATCTTGTGGATAAAAATAACAAATAGATTGATATTTGACTCAGCTAACGAATAATGGATATTTAAACAACATTCGTCAAAATATCCTAAATGAACACTTGCTTCGAATCAAAAGCGATTAATCTGAGGAAGAAAAGACCATGTAGGTAGAAAATTACAACTGTTAATCGTTGAATCACTAGACGAGCAGTTCCTATCTAAACGTTACCAATTATCTGCTATATCCTGTGTTGAAATTTGTCCGAATCGGAGTAAATAATTAGCTAAAATAAAGATCCCATGGGGGAAACGTCACAGCTATATTGATTGTTGATTCTATTGGCGAGTATAGTCTATTTAAACAATATTCGTCACAATATCTTAAATGAACATTTCCTGCGAACCAAGAGTGGTTAATCTGAGGAAGTAAGGACCGTGTAGGTAAAAAACCGCAACTATGAATCGTTGAATCACTAGACGAGTAGTTCCTATCTAAACGTTGCCCATAATCTGTTATAGTATCCTGTGTTTAAATTTGCACGAATCAGAGTAAACAATTAGCTAAAGTAAAGATCCCATCGGGGAAAAGTCACAGCTATATAGATCGTTGATTCTATTGGTGGATATTGTCTATTTAAGGAATATTCATCACAACATTTTAAATGAACATTTCCTGCGAACCAAGAGTGATTAATCTGAGGAAGTAAGGACCATGTAGGTAAAAAATCACAATTATTAGTCTTTGAATCACTAGACGAATAGCACCTATCTGAACGTTGTCTATTATCTGTTATAATATCCTGTGTGGAAATTTGTGCGAATCAGAATAAATAATTGGCTAAAGTAAAGATCCCATGGGGGAAAATTCGCAGCCATATAGATCGTTGATTCTATTGGCGAATATTGTCTATTTAAACAATATTCTTCACAATATTTGTTGTGAACAAAGAGCAAATCATACAATGAAGTAAAGATCTTGTGGGTAAAAATAGCGAATAGAATGATAATTGACTCATATGAAGAATAGTGCCTTTTCTCGCTGGAAAAACGCCACTCAACTGAAAAAAAAATTACCTCTTTCAACAATTTTTTTTTAGGAGTCCATGCAACATTTTGCAGCTTCCTTAGATTTCAATGAAGTCTTTTAGCAGTTTAAAAAAAATAATTAAACATTTATTAAACTCACACAGACAAATTTGAAAATATGTTGTAAAATAATCTTATTTTGAATATATTTTATTAATATCCAACCAAAATTTTGTTTTTTTTATGCATATTAATTGTCATTTTTAGTTACAAGTCAGGTTGATTTTCAATATGAGCTTAGGAATGAAAGGGGCAATCAAATGGCAGAATTCAACTAAAAAAGATTTCATAACAGAGATTCCAGTAATCATGATTAGTCCGTTTGGAATCTTCTTTCGTTGTTAATTTTGCCCCTTTTATTGCAAAGCTCTACCTTACTGTCAGAAAGTTGTGAAATACTTTATTTATTGCTACAGGATAAGTTTCTTTACTTAAAACCAGTGCAAGGGCTACAAAAATCAAATTTTTTCTAATTCTTCGTAAGAGGGTGATAAAAATAGGTATATAATAAATCAATAAATTATTATTAATAACTTAATAGTTTAATGAAGTAGTTAATTAAGTATAACCATTTAATCAATTAATAACCATTTATTATTGTATGTGAATCTTTAATTTATTGACTAATTTATTAATAAAGTTAATGAACTAATAATTAATATATAATCATTAATTTATAAATGATAATAATTAATTAATCTATTAAAAAATTAGTGTAAATAAAAACAAAAATATATAATAAATACACCTCCGTATATGTGGTTTCTACCATATCAATGGAAAGACGATTTCTATTCTCCCTTTGGATAAGGGGCTTGAACTTTTTTAATGTAATTTTCTAATGAAAATATATAATGAAGCCATGGTAAAATATTCATCAAGGTTTTCTTTTTTATTTCATTTTAATTAGGATTTCTAATATGTTTTGTATCCTTCGTTGGCAGAGGGGCTTTTTCTTATCAATTCTGGTTGATAAAAATCTCTCCTTGTATAGAGAAACACATATGTATCTACTGATTCATTTTACACTCAAAATTATCCTCGAATACGCTAACACTCATCGATACGAAATCAACTCGTCGAAAAAAATCTATGTGTCCTCATTTTTTTCATTTTCAAGTGAAATTTGGTTTATATCACAGTTTTTAGAAGAGATCAAAAATAATTATAGTTGTGGCTCTGAAACTTTTAATATTATAGGCAAAATTCTGAGCAGCTTTCGACTTGTGAATGAAAGTTCACAATGAATGTGAATTTCAGAGCACTAAAATGGGAGTTTTATTCACTTTTCATCGGGTGATGTTTCTTATCTGTTGCCATCAAGTGAAGAGCATATTGACAACACCACCATCCTTTACACTACCAAAGCCATACTGGCTCCATATGCTTCTCGATCATTCCATCGACTTGGGGTCAGTTATCTTTAAAATAAAGGGAATTAACCCAGAAGATCTAGTGACTTTGGATGTTGGAGCAGATAATTTCAAAATCAACAGACCTGCGAAACACAACTTTCATATTGTCCTTCAAAAGAAACTGAAGCCAGGGACAGTATACAGCCTAGTTATCACGGGTTCTGGACCGGTATGTTCTGATATAAAATTATAAGAATCTACAAAAAAATTTCAAGTTATAAAAAGTCTTATAAGTTTGTTATTAAGGAGAAGATATTATGTTTATCTATAAGCTTTAGTAGTAAACAAATAGAGGATATTAATTTATCTGGGATTTTAAACCCGTGGTATGTGAAACATACTCTACCTAGTAATTTGAATTGTAAAAATAATCCAATCAATACGTATAAGTTCTAAAAAGGATTGGGCTGATTATTTTTAACTATAATTTAACAAGGATATTTATCGAGAGCCCGCTTGTAATTGCGAGCAATTTTTCAAACAGTTCTTGGTAACGAACAGTAGTAAGGAGCGATCCGGCTCAATAGTAAACGAAACTCCAAAAAATGGGATTTTAATACTAATTGATACATCAAAAGAATTAGATTCTTATGCTGATTTGCAATATATAAGTTCTATCAAATTTAGTCTTACTTATCAAAAGTTACAAGGCTGAGAAAATTTGCCTTATTTTGGAAAACAGGGGGGAAAACCCCTTAAAAGTAATAGAATCTTAAAGAAAATCACACTATGGAATTCAGTGTATCTGAAAACCCTACTGTATAATTTTCAAGCTCCTATCTACAAAAATGGGGAATTTCATAGTTTTTGCCCGAGGACCGAACATGGGTGCGTGTTTATTTGTTTGTTCAGGTTGCCCCCGAATAGATTTAGAAAGAGGTTACAAGGATGAAGTACTTGGAGTGGCAGATGTTAATCAAGGTAGTAGTAGCAGAAACATGTCTCCTTCATGTCTAATACCACAATAACTATTTTTCTTTCTGTATATAATTTTTTTAGGCGCTTTTATTGCACTAGCACAAGTTGTCATTGTCGATGTGTTTGTCATCGAAAAATCGATGAGATGTCTGGGAATAAATAGCATTTTCCGTGGTTTTGCTATCATAGTCTGACCACCCATAGCTCGTATTCTCTACAAAGCAACATTTTCATTCGATATTCCGATTACGGGAAATTTTTCAGAAAAAATTATATAATTTGTCAATGTTTAGATTATATTATTTATCAGCATTAGCATTACCAGTATTATCAGTATTACGACACAAAGTGTTCATGCGACATTCCATTTAATGTAGCTGGAGAGCTTTTGTGTTTGTCTGTGATATTCAGTTTCTTAGTATCAGTTGTTCAGCAATGTTGTTCAAAAACACCCGATCAAAAATCTCCTGAAACCGAAAATATCTGCGGAGCTAAGAAAATATATTATTTTGAAGCATTTCGGGATGCTTCAAATTCACCTATGAAAACTTGGCAACTAATTAATTCTTGTCTTGGTCAAAATCTGCCTTCAAAGAGTCCTATAGAGATAAATAATTTAGCAGGACAAATAATAAAAGGCGATGTTCATGTGGCGGATTGCCTTAATGATCACTTTGCATCAATTAGAGAGGTTGTGACTGAAAAATTTTCATTCGATATCATTGTCGATGTGTTTATCATCGAAAAATAAATGAGATGTCTGGGAATAAATAGCATTTTCCGTGGTTTTGATATTTTCACGTGGTTTCCGTGGTTTTGTCATTGTCGATGTGTTTGTCATCGAAAAATTAATGAGATGTCCGGGAATAAATAGCATTTCCTTGGTTTTGCTATCATAATCTGACCACCCATAGCTCGTAATCTCTACGAAGCAACATTTTCATTCGATATTCCGTTTACCAGAAATTTTTCAGAAAAAATTATATAATTTGTCAATGTTTAGATTAAATTATTTATCAGCATTAGTATTACCAGTATTATCAGTATTACGACACAAAGTGTTCATGCGACATTCCATTTAATGTAGCTGGAGAGCTTTTGAGTTTGTAAGTGATATTCAGTTTCTTAATATCAGTTTTTCAACAATGTTGTTCAAAAACACCCGATCAAAAAATCTTCTGAAACCGAAAAATTCGCGGAGCTAAGAAAATATATTATTTTGAAGCATTTCGGGATGCTTCAAATTCACCTATGAAAACTTGGCGACTAATTAATTCTTGTCTTGGTCAAAATCTGCCTTCAAAAAGTCCTATAGAGATAGATAATTTAGCAGGACAAATAATAAAAGGCGATGTTCATGTGGTGGATTGCCTTAATGATCACTTTGCTTCAATTAGAGAGGTTGTGACTGAGAAATTTCATTTCCCCCCCCCCCCGGGACACCGGGACACAAATGACGACCGGGACTCGTCGTCATTTAACTTTTTTAGGCGCTTTTATTGCACTACCAAAAGTTGTCATTGTCGATGTGTTTGTCATCGAAAAATTAATGAGACGTCTGGGAATAAATAGCATTTTCCGTGGTTTTGCTATCATAGTCTGACCACCCGTAGCTCGTATTCTCTACGAAGCAACATTTTCATTCGATATTCCGTTTACCGGAAATTTTTCAGAAAAAATTATATAATTTGTCAATGTTTAGATTGTATTATTTATCAGCATTAGTATTACCAGTATTATCAGTATTACGACACAAAGTGTTCATGCGACATTCCATTTAATGTAGCTGGAGAGCTTTTCAGTTGTTCAACAATGTTGTTCAAAAACACCCGATCAAAAAATCTCCTGAAACCGAAAATTTTGAACAATGTTGTTCAAAAACACCCGATCGAAAAATCTCCTGAAACCGAAAAATTCGCGGAGCTAAGAAAATATATTATTTCGTAGCATTTCGGGATGCTTCAAATTCACCTATGAAAACTTGGCAACTAATTAATTCAAGTCTTGGTCAAAATCAGCTTTCAAAGAGTCCAATAGAGATAAATAATTTAGCAGGACAAATAACAAAGGGCGATGTTCATGTGGCGGATTGCCTTAATGATCACTTTGCTTCTAGTAGAGAGGTTGTGACTGAAAAATTTCATTTCCCCCCCCCCCCCGGGACACCGGGGCACAAATGACGACCGAGACGCGTCGTCATTTGATTTTTTTTAGGCGCTTTTATTGCACTACCACAAGTTGTCATTGTCGATGTGTTTGTCATCGAAAAATTAATGAGATGTCTGGGAATAAATAGCATTTTCTGTGGTTTTGCTATCATAGTCTGACCACCCATAGCTCGTATTCTCTACGAAGCAACATTTTCATTCGATATTCCGTTTACTGGAAATTTTTCAGAAAAAATTATATAATTTGTCAATGTTTAGATTATATTATTTATCAGCATTAATATTAACAGTATTATCAGTATTACGACACAAAGTGTTCATGCGACATTATATTTAATGTAGCTGGAGAGCTTTTGTGTTTGTCTGTGATATTCAGTTTCTTAATATCAGTTGTTCTCCTGAAACCGAAAATTTTGAACAATTTGTTCAAAAACACCTCCGTGTGTTTTATATAATTTGTAAATGTTTAGATTAAATTAATTATCAGCATTAGTATTACCAGTATTACGACACTAAGTGTTCATGCGACATTCCATTTAATGTAGTTGGAGAGCTTTTGTGTTTGTCTGTGATATTCAGTTTCTTAATATCAGTTGTTCAACAATGTTGTTCAAAAACACCCGATCAAAAAATCTCCTGAAACCGAAAATTTTGAACAATATTGTTCAAAAACACCCGATCAAAAAATCTCCTGAAACCGAAAATTTCTGCGGATCTAAGAAAATATATTATTTTGAAGCATTTCGGGATGCTTCAAATTCACCTATGAAAACTTGTCAACTAATTAATGTCTTGTCTTGTCTTGGTCAAAATCTGCCTTTAAAGAGTCCTCTAGAGATAAATAATTTAGTAGGACAAATAATAAAAGGCGATGTTCATGTGGCGGATTGCCTTAATGATCACTTTGCTTCAATTAGAGAGGTGGTGACTGAAAAATTTTCATTCGATATCATTGTCGATGTGTTTGTCATCGAAAAATTAATAAGATGTCTGGGAATAAATAGAATTTTCCGTGGTTTTGTTATTTTCACGTGGTTTCCGTGGTTTTGTCATTGTCAATGTGTTTGTCATCGAAAAATTAATGAGATGTCTGGGAATAAATAGTAATTTCCGTGGTTTTGCTATCATAGTCTGACCACCCATAGCTCGTATTCTCTACGAAGCAACATTTTCATTTGATATTCCGTTTACCGGAAATTTTTCAGAAAAAATTATATAATTTGTCAATGTTTAGATTATATTATTTATCAGCATTAGGATTACCAGTATTATCAGTATTACGACACAAAGTGTTCATGCGACATTCCATTTAATGTAGCTGGAGAGCTTTTGTGTTTGTCTGTGATATTCAGTTTCTTAATATCAGTTGTTCAACAATGTTGTTGAAAAACACCCGATCAAAAAATCTCCTGAAACCGAAAAATTCACGGAGCTAAGAAAATATACTATTTTGAAGCATTTCGGGATGCTTCAAATTCACCTATGAAAACTTGGCAACTAATTAATTCTTGTCTTGGTCAAAATCTGCCTTCAAAGAGTCCTATAGAGATAAATAATTTAGCAGGACAAATAATAAAAGGCGATGTTCATGTGGCGGATTGCCTTAATGATCACTTTGCTTCAATTAGAGAGGTTGTGACTGAAAAATTTCATTTCCCCCCCGGGACACCGGGACACAAATGACGACCGGGACTCGTCGTCATTTAATTCTTTTTAGGCGATTCTATTGCACTACCAAAAGTTGTCATTGTCGATGTGTTTGTCATCGAAAAATTAATGAGATGTCTGGGAATAAATAGCATTTTCCGTGGTTTTGCTATCATTGTCTGACCACCCGTAGCTCGTATTCTCTACGAAGCAACATTTTCATTCGATATTCCGTTTACCGGAAATTTTTCAGAAAAAATTATATAATTTGTCAATGTTTAGATTATATTATTTATCAGCATTAGTATTACCAGTATTATCAGTATTACGACACAAAGTGTTCATGTGACATTCCATTTAATATAGCTGGAGAGCTTTTGTGTTTGTCTGTGATATTCAGTTTCTTAATATCAGTTGTTCAACAATGTTGTTCAAAAACACCCGATCAAAAAATCTCCTGAAACCAAAAATTTTGAACAATGTTGTTCAAAAACACCCGATCAAAAAATCTCCTGAAACCGAAAAATTCGCGGAGCTAAGAAAATATATTCTTTCGTAGCATTTCGGGATGCTTCAAATTCACCTATGAAAACTTGGCAACTAATTAATTCTTGTCTTGGTCAAAATCTGCCTTTAAAGAGTCGAATAGAGATAAATAATTTAGCAGGACAAATGATAAAAGGCGATGTTCATATGGCGGATTGCCTTAATGATCACTTTGCTTCAAGTAGAGAGGTTGTGACTGAAAAATTTCATTTCCCCCCCCGGGACACCGGGACACAAATGACGACCAGGACGCGTCGTCATTTGATTTTTTTTAGGCGCTTTTATTGCACTACCACAAGTTGTCATTGTCGATGTGTTTGTCATCGAAAAATTAATGAGATGTCTGGGAATAAATAGCATTTTTTGTGGTTTTGCTATCATAGTCTGACCACCCATAGCTCGTATTCTCTACGAAGCAACATTTTCATTCGATATTCCGTTTACCGGAAATTTTTCAGAAAAAATTATATAATTTGTCAATGTTTAGATTATATTATTTATTAGCATTAATATTGACAGTATTATCAGTATTACGACACAAAGTGTTCATGCGACATTCCATTTAATGTAGCTGGAGAGCTTTTGTGTTTGTCTGTGATATTCAGTTTCTTAATATCAGTTGTTCTCCTGAAACCGAAAATTTTGAGCAATGTTGTTCAAAAACACCCGATAAAAAATCTCCTGAAACCGAAAATATCTGCGGAGCTAAGAAAATATATTATTTTGAAGCATTTCGGGATGCTTCAAATTCACCTATGAAAACTTGGCAACTAATTAATTCTTGTCTTGGTCAAAATCTGCCTTCAAAGAGTCCTCTAGAGATAAATAATTTAGTAGGACAAATAATAAAAGGCGATGTTCATGTGGCGGATTGCCTTAATGATCACTTTGCTTCAATTAGAGAGGTGGTGACTGAAAAATTTTCATTCGATATCATTGTCGATGTGTTTGTCATCGAAAAATTAATATGATGTCTGGGAATAAATAGCATTTTCCGTGGTTTTACTATTTTCACATGGTTTCCGTGGTTTTGTCATTGTCAATGTGTTTGTCATCGAAAAATTAATGAGATGTCTGGGAATAAATAGCATTTTCCTTGGTTTTGCTATCATAGTCTGACCACCCATAGCTCGTATTCTCTACGAAGCAACATTTTCATTTGATATTCCGTTTACCGGAAATTTTTCAGAAAAAATTATATAATTTGTCAATGTATAGATTATATTATTTATCAGCATTAGTATTACCAGTATTATCAGTATTACGACAGAAAGTGTTCATGCGACATTCCATTTAATGTAGCTGGAGAGATTTTGTGTTTGTCTGTGATATTTAGTTTCTTAATATCAGTTGTTCAACAATGTTGTTCAAAAACACCTGATCAAAAAATCTCCTGAAACCGAAAAATTCGCGGAACTAAGAAAATATACTATTTTGAAGCATTTCGGGATGCTTCAAATTCACCTATGAAAACTTGGCAACTAATTAATTCTTGTCTTGGTCAAAATCTGCCTTCAAAGAGTCCTATAGAGATAAATAATTTAGCAGGAAAAATAATAAAAGGCGATGTTCATGTGGCGGATTGCCTTAATGATCACTTTGCTTCAATTAGAGAGGTTGTGACTGAAAAATTTCATTCCCCCCCCGGGACACTGGGACACAAATGACGACCGAGACGCGTCGTCATTTGATTTTTTTAGGCACTTTTATTGCACTACCACAAGTTGTCATTGTCGATGTGTTTGTCATCGAAAAATTAATGAGATGTCTGGGAATAAATAGCATTTTCCGTGATTTTGCTGTCATAGTCTGACCACCCATAGCTTGTATTCTCTACGAAGCAACATTTTCATTCGATATTCCGTTTAACGGAAATTTTTCAGAAAAAATTATATAATTTGTCAATGTTTAGATTATATTATTTATCAGCCTTAGTATTACCAGTATTATCAGTATTACGACACAAAGTGTTCATGCGACATTCCATTTAATGTAGCTGGAGAGCTTTTGTGTTTGTCTGTGATATTCAGTTTCTTAATATCAGTTGTTCAACAATGTTGTTCAAAAACACCCGATCAAAAACTCTCCTGAAACCGAAAATTTTTTCGGAGCTAAGAAAATATATTATTTTGAAGCATTTCGGGATACTTCAGATTCACCTATGAAAACTTGGCAACTAATTAATTCTTGTCTTGGTCAAAATATACCTTCAAAGAGTCCTATAGAGATAAATAATTTAGCAGGACAAATAATAAAAGAGGAGGTACATGTGGCGGATTGCCTTAATGATCACTTTGCTTCAATTAGAGAGGCTGTGACTGAAAAATTTTCATTCTATATCATTGTCGATGTGTTTGTCATCCAAAAATTAATGAGATGTCTGGGAATAAATAGCATTTTCCATGGTTTTGACATTTTCATGTGGTTTCCGTGGTTTTGCCATTGTCGATGTGTTTGTCATCGAAAAATTAATGAGATGTCTTGGAATAAATAGCATTTTCCGTGGTTTTGCTATCATAGTCTGACCACCCATAGCTCGTATTCTCTACGAAGCAACATTTTCATTCGATATTCCGTTTACCGGAAATTTTTCAGAAAAAATTATATAATTTGTCAATGTTTAGATTATATTATTTATCAGCATTAGTATTACCAGTATTATCAGTACTACGACACAAAGTGTTCATGCGACATTCCATTTAATGTAGCTGGAGAGATTTTGTGTTTGTCTGTGATATTCAGTTTCTTAATATCAGTTGTTCAACAATGTTGTTCAAAAACACCCGATCAAAAAATCTCCTGAAACCGAAAATTTCTGCGGAGCTAAGAAAATATATTATTTTGAAGCATTTCGGGATGCTTCAAATTCACCTATGAAAACTTGGCAACTAATTAATTCTTGTCTTGGTCAAAATATACCTTCAAAGAGTCCTATAGAGATAAATAATTTAGCAGGACAAATAATAAAAGAGGAGGTACATGTGGCGGATTGCCTTAATGATCACTTTGCTTCAATTAGAGAGGCTGTGACTGAAAAATTTTCATTCTATATCATTGTCGATGTGTTTGTCATCCAAAAATTAATGAGATGTCTGGAAATAAATAGCATTTTCCATGGTTTTGACATTTTCACGTGGTTTCTGTGGTTTTGCCATTGTCGATGTGTTTGTCATCGAAAAATTAATGAGATGTCTTGGAATAAATAGCATTTTCCGTGGTTTTGCTATCATAGTCTGGCCACCCATAGCTCGTATTCTCTACGAAGCAACATTTTCATTCGATATTCCGTTTACCGGAAATTTTTCAGAAAAAATTATATAATTTGTCAATGTTTAGATTATATTATTTATCAGCATTAGTATTACCAGTATTATCAGTACTACGACACAAAGTGTTCATGCGACATTCCATTTAATGTAGCTGGAGAGCTTTTGTGTTTGTCTGTGATATTCAGTTTCTTAATATCAGTTGTTCAACAATGTTGTTCAAAAACACCCGATCAAAAAATCTCCTGAAACCCAAAAATTCGCGGAGCTAAGAAAATATATTATTTTGAAGCATTTCGGGATGCTTCAAATTCACCTATGAAAACTTGGCAACTAATTAATTCTTGTCTTGGTCAAAATCTGCCTTCAAAGAGTCCTATAGAGAAAAATAATTTAGCAGGACAAATAATAAAAGGCGATGTTCATGTGGCGGATTGCCTTAATGATCACTTTGCTTCAATTAGAGAGGTTGTGACTGAAAAATTTCAGAAAGGAAATTCTTATAGTAATGATGGATTTATAAAGCATTTACCGAGTTCATCAGATATATCAATATTTTTGACTCCTGTAACAGAGGGTGAACTGTTGAATATATGTCTATTAATGAAGAAGGGTGATTCTCAAGGACTTGATGGATATTCGACTAATATTGTCATGTCTATTAAGCCTAATATTAGTAGAATTATGGCTCATCTAATTAACCTTGCATATTCAACAGGAACGTTCCCAGGTTTTATCGAAAATGGGCTAAGATAATTTCGTTGCATAAAGGGGGGGATTCTGCGTGCCCAACTAAATACAGGCCAGTATCCATACTATCTGGTTTTTCTAAAGTAATTGAAAGGTGTTTTTATAATAGAGTGTAAGGTTCTTGGAATCGCTGCAATTTTTCAGTAGGTTTCAGTTTGGTTTTCGGAAGGAACATTCTACCCAGCATGCAGTTCTTGCCATGCTGCAGTATATTCGTGAATGTATATATAAAGGGCTTCTTCCTGCGACACTGTTCTTGGATTTAGAAAAAGCTTTCGACACAATTTGTCATAAAATATTGCTGTATAAGCTAGATAATTGTGGTATTAGAGGCCCAGCCCTAAATTTTTTGAAATCATGTTTACATGGTCGGTATTAGGTAACCCAAATTAATGATTCCTTGTCTATGCCTAGTCATCAGTCGGAAAAGGTTGACGTTCCACAGGGGTCCATACTTTGTCCCTTGCTATTCCTGATTTATATTAATGATTTTTGCAACTGTTCTGACGGGGGGAGTCTCAAGATTTTGTTTACTGATGATACAGGTTCAACTGTTGCTGGCGAGTCACAGATGATTTGAAGCAAAAGGTTAATGGAGTTTTAACAGCATTGGTTCAGTGGTTACAGACTAATCGATTGTCACTAGACGTAGCTAAAACAAAATTAATGGTTTACAGCCGCATTTATAAAGAACCTATTGAATTTGATAAGGTGAGTGTTGAAGGCCTAAATATAAGCATCCAAAGAGAAAGTTCAATCCGGTACCTTGGTTTGAAGATTGATTATAATCTTTCGTTAAAGGTCATCTTGGTCGTCTACAAATTAAAGCAACACAAGGAGTTGGAATAATGCATAGGTTGCAACATTTTTTCCCTTATGAAATATTAAGATTCTTATACATTTTTTTAGTTCATTCCCATTTATCATATTGTCCTATTGTCTATCTGGCAACATTTAAAACCCATCTTAAGCCGTTACAAATTGTGCAAAATCGGGCTCTAAGGATTCTACATAAGTATATACCATCACCTTCGTCATACCCTGGTAAGATGACGACAGAAACTCTTTATTTGTTAATGCATATCCTTCCTATTTTTTTCTATGTAATGTTTCCTCAGTGCTTTTTAAAATTAAGTATGACCGTCAAATGCTCCCAGTTTATTTTCAGTCCATTGATATGCTTGGGAGAAAGGGCGAACTTCATCATTATGAGACTCGGCATAAAGACCAGCGTATTTCTTCTCGATTTATAACAGAGTGGTCGAGATTTTCACCAAGGAAGATGGTAACAAGCGCATAGAGAAAATTTCATACTGTATATGATGATACTAAGTCATTTAATATAATAAGACATGAACTTTTAAATTTTTTCCTAGAAACTTTTCACCATTAATCTTTTTTTTCTCTCTCTATGGATTTTTTTTTAATTCATCGACTCTGATTGCTCATGATGTCATTCTCCTTGCACGTTTGTTTGATATTTTTGTTATTGTGGTAATTATTTTCTCATTCTGCTTTGTGTCGTGGGCCGTGGACTTGGATCTTCAACTCATATTATTTAAGTTGTAAATATTGATGGTGTCACCACAATCACGAGCTCTGTCTCTCCATGGTAACCCAGTGTATTTTATTTGTTATGCGTATTATATTAATAAATTGACCTTGAACTTTAACTGGTGAACTGATTATTCTAACCATTCTTGTTCAATTCTATTTGATTCAATTCTATTATTTTCAATTCTTTTCAATTCCATTCTTCTTCAATTCTATTAGATTATTCTAACCATTCTTGTTCAATTTTCTTTCATCTGCATAGAAAATGAGGGAACATAAAAAGTGTATTAAAACTATATTTTCATATTTTAGACTGATCCAACGAAAATACCAGGGACTTGGGTGGGTGATAAGCCCATCAAAATAGCGATTTCCGGGTAGAGTTTCGACGATGACCTGTTCAAAAATACATCCCCATCCGTGAGCACTAGAATTCTATTTATCACCGAACCCGACAAAGTAACTGTCGTCCAAAATCCGGTATTGAACAGCTATTCTGCTGTGTTTAACAAATTAAATCTCTTGCCCAATCCTGTAACTGTTGCGAGAGAGTATATACGATCTTGTGGTCATGTGGATTGCGATGTCAATGTCAAGCTGTTAAACATGATCGATTTGATCCCGAGTCCTCATGAATTGACCGGCTCTTCTGTTGGAAACGTGAGAAAAAAACGCTTGAGATAATAAGTAGTATCTTGTAATTTCTAATATCTGTGACCAAAATTTGATCATCTGCATAATTATATTATGACACTAACTAGGTAAATCAATGCCAGGAAACTTGACCTACAAATCAGGAAACCAGGTTAAAACAGGAGAAGCAAAAATGAAAAAAATACATAAGAAAATATCAATATAATATGCTTAAACCTTCTGAGACTCAACATAAGAGAGAAAAAAAAGCTTTTATTGGCTTGAGATAATAAGTAGTATCTTGTAAGTATCTTGTAGTATCTCCGTGGTAACCCAGTGTATTTTATTTGTTATGCGTATTATAATAACAAATTGACCTTGAACTTTAACTGGTGAACTGATTATTCTAACCATTCTTGTTCAATTCTATTTGATTCAATTCTATTATTTTCAATTCTTTTCAATTCCATTCTTGTTCAATTCTATTAGATTATTCTAACCATTCTTGTTCAATTTTCTTTCATCTGCATAGAAAATGAGGGAACATAAAAAGTGTATTAAAACTATATTTTCATATTTTAGACTGATCCAACGAAAATACCAGGGAGTTTCGACGATGACCTGTTCAAAAATACATCCCCATCCGTGAGCACTAGAATTCTATTTATCACCGCACCCGACAAATTAACTGTCGTCCAAAATCCTGTAATGACCAGCTATTCTGCTGCGCTTAACAAATTAAATCTCTTGCCCAATCCTGTAACTGTTGCGAGAGAGGATATACGATCTTGTGGTCTTGTGGATTGCGATGTCAAAGTCAAGCTGTTAAACATGATCGATTTGATCCCGAGTCCTCATGAATTGATCGGCTCTTCTGTTGGAAACGTGGGAAAAAATTTAATTTATCATCTCTCTCTCTTAAACTTATTTTTCTTTCCTCCTTTCTCTGTCTCTCACTCGGTCTCTTTTTCTCTCTATCTTTCTCTCCTAAGAATCCCTGATTTGTGTCTCACATTTCCTTTTTATTTTAGAAACACGAAGCTCAATCCATTTGGGACAATAAGACCCAACGAGATAATTTCAACTTGACAGTTGAGGAAAATTTACTCACCACACTAGAACCAGAGGTAGTCGAGGTTGTCTTTATTAACAATTAAACAGCATCAAGGGGAAAGAGAAAGAAAACATGAAGAAGAAGCAGTTTTCTTCGTTAAATATATCGAATATATTGATGGGACTGTAGAACCATCATTCAAATAAAAGGGTTCTTTTCTATCCAGATAATAAAGTCTAACTATATCGCAATAGTTATCGCATTTTCTTTTCCAATATCAAATTGATATAATACCCCCCCCCATTCACTTAAATCCGTAAAAAAAGAGTACTAACCACTTCCATAGGCATAACTCCATCCATATGACATTGGACAAGATAACATGCCACCATCTATAACTGTAGTTACCTGTAAAAGAGTTGTGTTAAATAATTTGCTCTTGTTATGTTTTTCTCTTTTGTAAATACATTTGATCTTGAAGATTTTTGCAGCTGTAAAACTGAGATTTTGGTTACAACCCTAAGCGTAATAATGAACATTACTTTCACCAAAATATTGCTTACTTAAATAAGAAAATTTCTTGCTGAAGAAGGCCAGCCTGTAGTTGAATTTTCTACTTTTAGTTTCAGTTATACTTAATCTCTTTGATTATAATCTTCATTACTATAATTAATCTTAAGGATCAGTTTGGCTAATTTCCAGACTCAGTTGCAGCACATTTCCAAGCAGCTCACGGGTACTGGAAATGCAATTATTACTTAAAACATTCGATAAATATGTTGCTAAGACCCACATTTCGTTCTTAGTCGACACGATGTGAATCGCTAGGAGGAAGGCAGAGGGAGTTTTTCCCATCCAGATATTTGGCAAAATGACACCTCTGTCTACACCGCAGAAACCGAGGAAATGTGACAGAGAACGTCAAGCCTCTTTAGATAACCCTGAAGTACCAGATTTTCATATAAAAGATATTAATCAACTTCAGCTGTCTTCGAGCTGGCAACCCTAAGAAGCCAAAGACTCTCCATATACATTACACTTGAAGCCATCTGTACTAAAAGAGATTCCTACAATAAGACTGCAGAATATCAAGCTCAAGGCTTTGATTATCGACCATTTGCAGACACATATTCTTGAATCATTCTAGAACTTAGACCAAAAAGATTTAAATACTAATTTTATTGATTCAAAAAATTTATTTTAAGTTACTCTTTTTTAAATTACTTAAGAGTAGAACTATTGAAAAAGGGGGCAAATCACCTATACAACGTAATGTTTAGCAACAATGAAGAACTCAAAAGTAGAATAAACCATGACGAGGCAGTAAAACTGAATTTATAATGTGAACAAATTTTAGATTAACCAAACCAAGAAGAGTCAATCTGAACAATAAGAAACATTAATGAGAAGACAAAGTTAAGATATATAGTAATCATTACAATAAAATTATTGAGTTTGTCTAGACAACATAACATGGTTTTGAAAATCACTAAACTGGAAAATAAGGCGAGAAGATCAATAAGAAGTCAAGAAGTATTAAAATAATTTATCCAGCAAATCATTATAACTTCAAGAAGAGAAGAAATTTTGATTTTACCAATAACTGGCTAAACTACAAAATAAGGAAAATAGTTTTGCAATATGAAAGGACAAAATAAGAACAATCAATAACTTTTCGTTGTTTCAAAACAAGTTGTTTGATTAAACCAAAGACTAAGGGAATAAACAGACGCGTAAGGGTCTGTGACAAGAAAGATCATGAATTACTGATGAAATATAGGACAAAAATGATTAATTACAAACATCATGTCTCAAAGATTGTCAGTTGGAGTATGCTTCAAATAGGTTAATTATTGCACTATACATTGAAAAATTTTCACCATTTAAGTTACAATGAACTATTTGTCCATCTTATTAACTGTTTCTACTCCAGTATATCTAAGCCAATGAAGCTGAATAGTCAATTGAAAATATGAAAGAAGTATAAAAGCAATTGATGAATGGTACATTTCGTATTTACTTGTAATACTTATTAATAAGATATTTAGTAAAATATGCGGTATATCAAGGGAGAATATAGTCGTATTAGATGAGAGGAAAAATAAAGATCTAAAATCCTCTGGATAAACTGTTTTCACTCAATTATTATAAAGCACTAAAATTATATTAGTGTACATTGGATGCAATATTTACTCCATGTAATATATATTGAAAATGGACTACTAAAACATCTCTTAATTGCTGAAAATAAGAAGAACAAATAGCAATATTATTTTCAAAATATTGTTTTGATCTGAATTGTTTCTTTAAAAACAACTTTTGTATACAGCCACTGTATTTTCAAATTATTTGAATATCTTAAGGATCTAATAAAAGACCGAAAGGTTTCTGGCGAAACCTTTATTACCTCACAAGTATGTCACAGGATAGACCCTTTTTACTCCAGTCTATGGGAAGAAAATTTGATACTACTTTAAAGAGAAAATGAAAGACTTTCTGAGATTTCAAACCTGCACCAAGAAAATATAACTATAAACTTCAGATGGTCTTCTTTTTCTTTCTCTTCTGTTCCAGGTTATTACACTCACACCTTTACCAGTAAAGTAAAAGGTCCTGAAAAACAAACTGTGATCCTTGAACCACTAAAATCTCCCTAATTTCAGAGTATTATTAATAAAAACATCACCCCGAATGAACAAATGAAAATAGTCAGATTTAGGCAAGAAGACAGATGATGACGTTAAAAAATATTGTCAAAAATACCACTTATGAAATAAATGGAATAAAAAAATTAGAGTTGCCATCTCGAGAAGAAGCACAGAATGCAGTCACAGCTTTTGATGACATATATCAGATGATGAACTATATGCATAAATGTTCAACTAAAAATAATCCAGCAATGATGGTTAGAAATAACTCTTGGGAGGATGAAAAGGAACATCTACGACAATTCTTCCCGAATCACAATCTGGATATCTCCGAAATTGAAATTAAAGTGAAAGTATTTAACCAGTGACAATTATTTACAAAGTTGAAAATATAGCCCATACCGTTGTCGGAGTTTCCTCAAAGATCCGAAAATGTATTTAAGACCAACGTGGTGTGAAATTAGGAATCTTGCAGCAAAAATTTATCATCTACCACTTGATCATCTTGATCATGCATACCATGTACTATAAGCTGTGTTTGTTGGTGACAACTGCTAGCATGTATGTGTGGAAAACGTGGGAACTTCAAAAGTAAAAATGTAAAAGCAAGTTAAAATTCCCTTGGCGAAATTTTGGCTTAAGAGTTTCGTGGGTGATTTGAGACGAAGTCGAGTGTAGAGGGAGAGCATAGATCGGTAAAGGGTTAATTCGATTGTAAATCAGAATTTCTAGTACCATTCTCAAGAGTCAACAGGTTCCCACCCCCCATGGCCAAAATCCCCAAATGCATCCAATCAAGTTTTGAGATACATATTTTGTACAAAATTATTAAAAGATCAAAATCTGAGGTCAAATTATTAAAAGATCAAAATCTGGGGTCGATTCCAATGTGGTCTGAAATTAGGAATCATGCTGCAAAAATTGATCATCTACCACTTGTTCATCTACCTGTAGCAGTACTGTACAATTCATAAGACAATAGATGTTGTATTGTTGTTCTTTTCAATCAACTGCACATATAAGGAGTATCAATCTAACCTATAAAAAAGGCTTTTTTTTATTAAAAAAAAATTGTTTTCCCAACCTTTTTTCAGAAATTTTTTAAGTTAAATGACAAGTCCTGATTAGGACAGATGGATACTTGATATGTGAAAGGTGCCATTATTGAATATAAATCATAGGCAATAGGGACCAAAATCAATGCCAGGAAACTTGACCTACAAATCAGGAAACCAGGTTAAAACAGGAGAAGCAAAAATGATAAAAAATACATAAGAAAATATCAATATAATACGCTTAAACCTTCTGAGACTCAACATAAGAGAGAAAAAAAAGCTTTTATTGGCTTGAGATAATAAGTAGTATCTTGTAATTTCTAATATCTGTGACCAAAATTTGATCATCTTAATAATTATATTATGACACTAACTAGGTAAATCTAGGTCGCCTTTAAGAACCAAGCTACTTAAATTATTTTTCAAACCTATCGTTATTATAAAATATGTAAACGGTGGAGACTCCAACTGTCTCCATATAGTCTTCTCTTGGGATGGACAAGGAAAACCATGCATTCCCTAGAAATTTGGACTATACAAAACTCAAGAAATTGAGACTATAAAAAGCATATTAAAATCCCTTGTTTGAAGTATTTCTACTTTAATTTGCTAATTTTTATCCTCTATTATGCCTACTTTACTATTGTATTGACTGCTAGAAATGGACTAGGTGGTGGTAATTTTTTCTTTTTTGGATTTTAATTGTACCACCTATCTTATTACATGTAATCTGTTGCTTGAATTTCCAAATAATATATTTATTATCAATCAATATCTTTACTAGCCAAAAAGACACACAAGGATTCAATATGGAGTAGATGAGAAGACAAAAAAAAATGAAGAAGACACTCGCAAAGAAATCTATACTATAAAAATATTAATTCAAATATTTCTACTAAAAAATAGCAGGATGGAGGCTGTTTGTCCAATGAAGCATAGAAAAATAGTGACCACGACGCTCCTTAGCCATGGCTTGTGGGTTGGTGAACTCGTAAGTTGACGCTAGTCTTTTGTTTCTAGCCCATAGGGGTATACACAAGAGAAATTTCGCGAAACAAAAACTTAGATCTAATATACTTTTTATCAGTAGCCGTAAACACATTCCATAATGGAGTCAATGCGAAGACATGACGCATCGCAAAAGTGTTGTAAACACGGACAAGAATACGCCTGCGGTAGCTAACTGTACAGCAAACTGTCACACTTAACGCTTTTCTAAGTTCCTTACTTAGAAGAGAGATAAGGAGACCCCTTGTAATTTTTACACTATCCCCTATCGGGTGACCGAGATACTTAATACAAGCAGATAACTGAAAACTCTGATTTCCTAACTTTACACATCTAACATCAACAGATTTGCTGAAACCAAGGACGCCACCCCTCGAAGCATTAGAATTGAGACCAATTTCAATATATTCCCTACTAAGTATAGAAAAAATTTCATCAACAGACGATTTAGCTCGAGTTAAATTCAGGTTGTCGTTAGCGTAATTGAGTTACATGATTATATGTCATGCATGATTTTTTTTTTCTGTAACAGAAAATTGAGTTCCCAATCCTTCATTTAAATTAAGTCTAAATTAGGTGTTGTGGTGTGATACATCCTTTTTTTTGCAGAAAGATATTTCTGACTTATTTTGAAGCTTAATTTCACTAAAATGATTTGCAGCCTATCTCATAAAATTATATACAGTGATATGTGAGAGCACATCAGCTATTATAAAGGAGTGGTTGGTTAAATATTGACTAATCACTATTTATTTTTACAACTAGTGTTTTAATAAACATTGTCAACTTTGACAAAATGTCAAAAATTTACTAATCGAAATTTCACTTTTCATCGCAATGTAGCGTATATTTTCACTTTTTAAAGTTTGATATATTTTATAAATTATAGAATTCACACTTCTATCAGAAAAAATATATTTTCTCTTTTTATTCCCACCATATTCATTTATTACACGGTCAATGACTGATGATGCTAATGACCTAAAGTTAAATTTCCTTTGTAGCTCCCTTAATTTAAAACATATAGTAAAAATACCAACAACCAAAGGAAATACTACTCTTGATCTGATTGCAATCATGATCCTGAGACGCCTCAGTGAGTAAAATCTTATGCTCAAATTTCCTAACTCTCAAAATCACAAATCTCCCAAATTTAAAAACTCAACTTCAAATGAATATAGAATACGTTTATATTGTTTTATAGTTGTTAGTTTTTTAAGTTGTCTCTATAAATATTGATTTCTGTTTCTTTCGAAGAATGTGTTAATTCACGGAAGCCTCCAAGGAAACTTAAATTAATGGCAAGATTCAGTGATTCAATTCGTCAGTCAACTGACCACGAATACGAAGATATCCCATCAGAAATAAAAGGTAAGTCTACTTAGTCGTGACTTGGAACACTATCTCTTGAAGCTTTGGTTATTATCCCAAATAATATGCTTTTTAAACTTAACAGAGATTTACCCTCCTATGTCCCTTTGTAAATTTCTACAAAACTGATATACGAAATCCCATTCTTCTCTCAAGAAGCCCATTTGGCTTCTATACATCTGTTCTCTGAAATTTCAGAATGTGGTACTTTATACCCAAATCGCTCAAACGCCTTCAAAAATATAATGCAAAATTCTTTATAATAATGCGCAATATTTACTATAATGCGCAGGAAACATTCTTACAAAAATTTCATAGAATTCAAATCTTTGTGATAGACATGCGCAGGAAACAGATTCATTCTAGGTACTAATGATATGGCTACAAGATACCAAGAAGCTATCCCAAAACGAACAGTAAAATCAACAAAATATACGAAAAATTAGCGAAATATATCTTACGTCACGGATTCCCAGAGGAAGAAACAAATCAACAAGAAGTTAGAATATTTACGAAAATGACACTTACAACGAGTTAAAAACAAAATTGTAAAGGACTACGAACTATACCAGATAATTAGAACAGCAAAATGCGTGGTTAAGAGATAAGCGATACCGAACGAAAGCGAAATCTGCTGTTAAAAGAAAAGTCAAAAATAAAAGTGAAGAAGAAGGAAAAATTATGTTTTAACAACACCATCGCAATCTTTGACACCAATAAAGTATGGCAAAAAACTTACTGTAAACCTATAAAGATGTCATAAACTACACAATTTTAAATTCCAAATCTTTGGACCTTGCAACGTTGTATATATTCCCTATGGAGTCATCCATTTTCTCGAGAAAAGAGTAGCTGACAAAAGATATCTCATTAGGAAGTTGCTTCTTGCTTTTTCAAATTGCCTTGCCATGTCCAAAATATTTAAATGAATTGGTTTGGTCTTTTATTGGACGTCATTTCCTGTCTGAAGGATTCAAACAAATCCGACACTTGAATTCGTGATTTACTTTAGCTTCATTGAACGCAAGCAAAGACGAAACCATCAATAATCTTAATATTTTCAGATTCAAAACCACAGAAACATTTATCCGAAAATGATATTTAGACGGAAATCAATCGTAAATCCTTGAATATGATTTTTAGCCACATTTACAAGGCTAAATGTGCTTTTAAGACCCCGATGAAGCTACTAAAGCCAACACTGTACATTCATTAATTAATGGAATCTCTCGTAACCTAATGGAATTCTTTGAAGAAAAATTGCAAGACAAAAAATGCTATGCCAAAAGTTACATGAAAATGTGACAAGGGGAAAATGATGTCAACCAGCCTTCAAGTTCACTAAAGCAACCAAATTTATAAGCCATAAGGCTTTTTGGCACACTTTCCTTTTATTGGATTGGTTTCTGTCTTTTTTTAAATAGATTTTCTCTATATGTAATGAATAAAAACCTGCCGTGTCACTGTGGGGAGACCGCCGACAAATCAGCTACCCAACGATAAAAATTAACAAAAGGAAATATTCCTAAGACAATTCGGCACGAAAAATACATTCAAATTGCAATAGTCAATCAAAACCAACGTAGCTAAGCCTTTAAATTAGTTTCAAGGTCAATATTGCTGCAAAATAGTAGATAGTACATCTCCGTGGATATGAATTTTAATTGAAACTCAAAAAACGACAAGGATATACAATAGAAATTTCAATAAGCTATTCTAAGGGATTATGGAGGTGACCGTGTGTGGCACTTTGTCACAAGCACCCTGACTGATCTCCAATAGAGTATGATATCGTAGTTGATTGGTCTCAAGAGCTGTACATTCTCTTCCATATTTATATTTACACGAAGAGGGGGGTATAAAAAGTGTACTACTTGTGAAGGGAAATAAGGGCCAAACTGTTTGGCCGGGGGTACTAAGACTTCGTCACCACTAACAAATATATCTTTGGAGGGGGACAACTCCTCTGGTGGATACTTCAATGACAATTCCCTAACCCCACAAGGATTCGTGGAAAAATAATCTCAAGCAATATTAGAGATTAACTTGCTTTGAGTTCTAATGTCCACTCAAACAATCAAACTCTTATCAACTCTGAAAATGAGCTTGAACTAACATAATAATTATCTATCCACAGAAAAAGTACAATTCCCTTCCACAACGGAAACGTACAATATCGTGTAAGGACGACATTGCACATCCATTAATTACTGAAATCTCTCATAACCTAAAGGACCTCTTTGAAGAAAAATTGCGAGACAAAAAAAAACTATGCCAAAAGTTACATGAAAATGTGAAGTGGAGGATGATGTCAACCAACCTGCTTTTTCACTAAAGCAACATCATTTTTAAGACAACCAACAACAAGGTTCAATTGCACCACAAGCCATAGGGCTGCTTTTTTGCAAATATTTCTTTTTTTTTTTTTTAAATTTTTGCTCCAAATAATGAACAAAAGCCTACCGCGTTACTGTGGTGAAAACCGCCAGCAAAGCAGCCACGACAAAGTAAATATTAAAAAAAGAATTATTCCTAAAACAATTTGAGTGAGTAATATATTCAAATAGCAACAAAGTCAATCAAAACCAACGTAGCGTAGCCTGAAATTAGTTTTCGAGGTCAAAATTGCTGCAAAATAGTATATAGTGCATCTCCAAGTATATGAATTTTATGCGAAGCCCAGAAAACGACAAGGATATACAATATAATTTAGATAAGTTATTGTAAGGATTATGGCTCTGACTGTGTGTGGCATTGTGTCACTAGCGCCACAACTTATTTCCGCTAGAGTATGGTATTGTAGACGAACGGTCTCAAGGGCTCTAACTACTCCGAAGGGTATACCATGTGTTCTACTTGTGGAGGGCCGAACTATTTGGCTGGAATTACCAAGACTTTGTCACCAGTAACAAATACACCCTTGAAGGGGGACGGCTCCTCCGGTGGATACTACAATGACAATTCTTTCTTAACCCCACAAGGGTTCGTGGAAAAATAATCCCATACAGTAGCAGAGATTAACATAGTTTTACTTCCGATTTTCACTCCAAAAATCAATCAATTATAATATCTGATCATAAACTTGAACTAACATAATAATTATATATCTACATAAAACGTACAATTCCCTCTGATTTCACCTGCGTAAACAAGGGCCAATCAAACGTATCCAACCTAAAAATTCAATTTGTCGGGTCCAAAAATTAAGCAATAATGACCGGGGATTTAGCAGGCCCATCTGAGAACTCAATACAGAATTGACATACAGAGCCAACTTACTTTTTCTACAAAACTATGGCCTTGACAACGAAATTTTCAATTTAAAATTAAGGTTATATAGAAGTTATATCTTGGCAAAAATGAAAAAGGACAGTTATCAAATTAAATAATTCTGATTTTCATATAGCACAAAACCTTTGGGAGAAAAGTGGGGATCAATCTGCCGTTCAAGGGGACAACTAATCAACCATTCAAGGAAGAAATGTTGAACGTGCTATGGCACGTTATGCAGATTCAAGATAACAGATTGCCAAAAATTGTCCTTTTCGGCCAATTATCAAGGGCCAAACAGAAATTATGTCGTCTTCGGTTGATATGGGATGATGCCTTAACGAAAGATCAGACGGAAATTAGAAGTCTCCTGGATGGTCCAAAGAGGGAGGCTTTGAATGGGCTGGTATGGAAGAGGAGCATTCGTTGCTGTGTCTGCCTCAAGTAACTTTGTGTTTCGGTTAGTTGTTAGCAGTGGAAGTAGTAGTATATATAGTGGTAAAGGCATGTTTACAAAATGGGGTCTTTTAGCTCCGTGTCAGTCAACCCAAAATATCAGGGTTTTCCCTATTATTTCCTATTTATCTAAATAATTTACATAATTTGAACAATTTTCTCAACTGGACAATGTTGTACCTCACTTAACCTAGCGGTAGATGACCAGGATGATCATGAAAAAATCAGTGAGTAATTATCTTAGACATATTTGATTGATTTTTTGCTTCTTGTTTCTCCAGATCAGTCTTTATTTGTTTTTTCTCTAGCAGTTCAATCTACTGAATGAAACATGCTTATTTACTAAAAAATTGATTTTTATTCTAATATTGCAAGCTTGTGTTTCAATTTTTCTTATGTGTTATTGTTTGTGTAGTTATTACCCTTATTTGCTTTACCCAATCAGCACTTTGATTGTTTTTACTGGATTCTAGAACTTGATTTAGCCTATTCCTGTACATTTGCTTTTAAAAAGCTCTTAATATTTTTGTGCAGTTCAACGTTTAGAGTTAACCATTTTTCATTTTTGTGATTACCAGCCATCTGCTATTCGATCTTCTTTAAAAAAAAATCGCATCAATGGGAACCAAAGGTAAAAATTCAGAGAGCAGATTTATAGGAGCCAAATGTGATTCCGAAAATAAAAACGGAATTTTGACGATCAATTTTTTCAAAGTTGACAAAGGGGAGATTTTTTCTTCCCTTTGTCAACTTTCCTTGTATGAATATAATTGTCAACTTTCCTTGTAAAAATATATTTCCTTGTGGTATATATTCTTAAGTAGTATTTTTACGCATACATTTTAATTTTTTACATATACATATAACTTTGAAACATACAAAAAATAGGTTGCAAACTTTAGGAGTTTAAAAAGGATTTTGAGCTTCAGTATAAATTTTAACATGAGTTTAGATACTTAAAAAAAAGAAAAACAAAATTGTCTATTCACTTTGAATAGACAATTTATTTATTTGAAATATTTTATTTTGACAATTTATTTGACAATTCTTTATTTAAAATTTTTATTGATTGATTTTATACTTGGGTATATATGTTATCTGTTATAGTGCGTTATGATGTCTATTATAGTGTGTTATTTTTTACCCAAGTCATACTTGGGCATAATAAATGCCCAAGAAAATTTGTGTAACATAGTCCATTTTCAATGTCAGCTAGATGTAGATCCATGTCCGAATGTCCTCGGAAGTGTTCCACGTTCGGGAAGAAAAAGAGACATTGTTATTGACGAGGCAAATGTCGGTTTTCTTTATTCGTAGGTTTTTCATTTTTCCATTTCCTGCTCATATTTCATACGTAACTGAGTAACGACCTCATGTGAAGATGATAGAAAATACTCCACCGCTTAACACAGTTATGTTGCAATTCCAACTGGGTTATTTGAAACGCAAATAAAAATAATTTTTTTCAGTTGTTTTCCCATTTGGAATTTATTGTATCTCATAATGAAAGGTCACAGACAGATTTTTACGCAGCCTAACGGGGAAAGATAAGATGGATGTAGTACCCTAGAAGAAGAGCTCCAGCGTAAAAATGAAAAGGTATTAATTTTTAAGAGAAATTTATTAGTTTAGACCATGTGGTTTAATTGACTGTTGTCGAGCCATCTATGGTTGAGAGCGTTTTCCCCATTTGTGGGAAATTTTTCCCGAAAATTCACCTCCCCTCCCCTAATGGATAGTTTTTCCTGCGGAAAAATCTGCTACAAGTTTCTCCTGCGGATCGTTTAAACATTGATCGTTTAATCCGTGTTTAAACATTTAAATAAGCACCCATCTCCACCTAGCACGACCTAATGAACTCATAAAATTAGCTAACAAAAAAAAATTCTAAAAGGGACTATTAACTTAATTTATTTATCTTTATTTATTTTTGCTTTTCTTTGGGTGAAAGCTAAAAGAGGCACCTTTACCAAATAAACACAACAGGTAAGACTATGTTCATTTTATTTAACCAGACGACTAAAAACCTATTTAAACTAATTCAAATCTATTTTATATACTTAAATGTTCTCTCTGTTGCTAGAGCTAAATAACAAAAAGTTAAGTTAACCAGTATGTCATACGGTGTTATTTATATTCTTGTGCAATATGAAATCAAATTAAAGAAGGTTCTGCGCTTCGAAAAACAAACGTGTTTTGGAAGCAATGAAGGTAACAAGGTCATGTGTTTAACAGCAACTTCATAAAAATATTTCTGAGAGTCAAACAACAAAACCACCAAAATTTGACGACATTGCTTCTAGCTGGGGACATAAAAAAAATTGTATGTTGACAAATGACCTGGATAGCACAGGTATCGATTTCCTGATCCTCAACCTTCGACCGGGATTATAATGCATGGTAGGGGGGAAATCACCCGACGCTTCTTGTGTTTGTTCACTTGTTTTCGACAGTGGCTCAATATTTTTCCGGGAAAATTGGTACCCTTGGATTTTCTGACCTAAAAAACATCTATGTAGGCCAAAAGCTTGAGAAAACTTGTTGAAAGCCTTCATTTAGGAAAAAAAATTTATGTGAGTAATGTCAAATTTATGAACACATTTCTAGAGCATACAAACGTCTTTTTTGCCTCAGTCGTGGTCTATTATGCAGGCAAAATTATTCAAGAATCACATGATTGACAGGGAAATTCTATTATTCACGTCATAATTATAAGTACATTTCAAGAAAATAAATTTCATTCCCCCCCCCCTCTCCCCCCAGGAGTGAAAGTTTTCGAAACCCACCATAATCACGTAAAATTGAAATAAAAAATAAATCATGTATATCACGATTGTCAGTATTCTAAAAGTAACAAGGACAGTTGAAATTAAATCTGGTGTTTCTTATTCAATCTGGTGTCGTTTCTTGCGGCGACTTCGCGCCTTCTACACAATATCTACTAGCATCTACCAGATGCGGCAAATCAAAACCTACCCAGCTAATGTTGGCCATAGGACTGCTAATATTTTAAATGCAGTGTGGAAGGGAGT
>NC_088869.1:3148155-3182935 GCF_032884065.1 Artemia franciscana | reverse complement strand
TCAACACAAAAATACATACAACTTATTTTTCTATCTATCTTTATATATAAAAATAAGTTGTCTGTCTGTGTGTCTGTCTGTCAGGTGACGTCATGTTTCTGTGTCGACTGACGTCATGAAGTTAGTTGTCGTCATTTTTGCTATGACGGTGACGTCATTACAGATATTTAATCATGAAGTTAGTTGTCGTCATTTTTGCTATGACGGTGACGTCATTAAAGATATTTAAGACATATATGTTCACGTAGAAATCTATTAATGTTTAAGTTTAAAATGACTGATGAACTTACAATGGCAAAAGCCGATGAAGATGCTCAAAGAGTCTATGCCAAAAAACTTGCTGCTGATAGAGAAAGTTAGAAAAGAAAGCGTGCCGAGGAATCAAAAGAACAGCAAGGAAACAGGCTTGAGGCTGATAGAGAAAGAAAGAACAGAAAGCGTGCCGAGGAATCAAAAGAACAGCAAGGAAACAGGCTTGAGGCTGATAGAGAAAGAAAGAACAGAAAGCGTGCCGAGGAACTACCAGAGCAACGCGAAAGCAGACTTGCTGCTAAAAGAGAAAGTGAAAAAAGAAGGCGTGCCGAGGAATCACAAGAACAGCAAGAAATCAGGCTTGCTGCTGATAGAGAAAGTAAGAAAAGAAAGCGTGCCCAAATGAATGATTCCAATGGATCTGCCTTGTCAATTTAAAAGATTGCAATTCCCATTTCGATTAGCATTTGCAATCACCATTAACAAAGCTCAAGGTCAATCATTAGAAAAATGTGGTATAGATCTTAATACTGACTGTTTTTCCCATGGAGAATTGTACGTTGCATGTTCGAGGGTCGGTAAACCTGACAATCTATTTATAGGCAGCGACAATTGGACAGCGAAGAATGTTGTATATTCGCAAGTTTTACGCAGTTAATTTGTATTGTATCTATCTATCTATCTATCTATATAAAAACGAGTTGTGTGTATGCATGTTTGTTTGTTTGTAAAAAGAGCGTTTGCATATGACGTCATTATTAGTACATACGGCTTTGTATATGCACAGACAATGGGAAAGCCAAGAATGTTGTATATTCGCAATTTTTACGTAGTTTGAAACACATATATAAATCTATCTATATTCACAGGTGGGACACAGGGACACAACTACAATGGCGCGTAACTAATATGGCGCGTAATGACTTACGCGCGCGGGGAGGCTTGGGGGGGCGCAAAGCGCCCCACCAACTAGGTGTTGGGGTGGCGCGAAGCGCCACCCCAACAGCTAGTATATATATAAATAAGTTGCCTGTCTGTTATGTCTGTTACACTATGTCTGTTACGCCAGATTATATCTTCTATATATATAAAAATAAGTTGTATGTATTTTTGTGTTGAGGGTTTAAATGTAAAAACTGGGTATTGCATAAATATTTCGAAATATTTTGACAATAGATTAATGTAATTTGAAAACCTTAAAAAAGATACTTACATTTTGAGGTTTATTATAAATTGTTGAGCTTTAGCAAGTTTGGCACGTGAAGATTTGTTTAACTGTCAATGTTATAGTATGAAAATTGACAATATGAAAAACATTGAAAAAGATAGAATGTTACCAAATCCTACAATGGCAGAAGAAACAGCCGAGGAAGCTGCTCAAAGAGTGAATGCCAAAAGGCTTGCGGCTAAAGAACGCAAAACCGCGCAGTTAGATGAAAAGCAACCTGGACAGCGAGAGTCAAAACGTATCAAAACCGAAAATGAAAGCGATGATGATTGGGTTTGGGATTTTGACTTGGATAAGGTCATCAATGCCTACCAGATTTTAGTTAAAAAACAAAGGTTCGGCGATATGTATTTAAGTCTGAAAAATAAAGAAGAAAAAGAAAACTATAACTAAAAATGTAAAAACGGGGAATTGCATAAATATTTCAAAATATTTTGACAACGATTAAAGTAATTCGAAAACCTTAAAACAGATACTTAAAATATTGAGGTTTATTATAAATTGTTGGACTTTAGCATGCTTGGCACGTGAAGATTTTTCCAACTGTCAATGTTAGAATGAACATTGACCGACAGAATTTGCGATTGCTATATGTCACTTGGTTAATACCAAGTGCCATAAAAAGGTAATAAACTAAAAAGAAATAAAAGCTAAAAAAACTAAAAAAGCTGCAAAACTAAAAAAAAATTAAAACTAAAAAAGAAACTATATCTATATATATAAAAATAAGTTGTATGTCTGTAGACTGCCGTCATGTTTGTGTGTCGACTGATGTCATGTTTGTCGACTGACGTCATTATGAGGATTGAGCATTATTCCATCATGAAGTTGTTTGTCGACTGACGTCATGTTTGTCGACTGAGGAAATTATAGACCGGGACACAAGTGTCGACCGGGAACCAGGGAATATAAATGACGAACGGGACACTCAAAGAGAAATTACAGACTGGGACACCGGGACACAAATAACGACCGGGACACAGGGAATATAAATGACGACCGGGACACAGGGACACAACTACGCCGGTGGGCACAGGGGGGATAAATAAATGACGACCGGGACAAAGGGAATGTTCGATTAGCAATCACCATCAACAAAGCTCAAGGACAATCATTAGAATAATTAGGTATATATCTGAATACGAATTGGTTTCCCCATGGACAATTATAAGTTGCATGTTCAAGAGTCGGCAAACCTGACAATCTATCTATATGCACAGACAATGGGACAGCGAAGAATTTTGTATATTCGCAAGTTTTACGTAGTTAAGAACATACATATATATATATATATATATATATATATATATATATATATATATATATATATATATATATATATATATATATATATATATATATATATATATATATATATATATATATATATATATATATATATATATATATATATATATATATATATATATATATATATATATATATATATATATATATATATATATATATTCACAGGTGGTACACAGGGACACAACTACAATGGCGCTTAACTAATATGGCGTGAAAAAAAACTAAAAAAAGAAATAACCTAAAAAGAAAAACTTTGAAAAAAAGCAAAAAAATAAAAAAGGAAAAAAACTAAAAAGAAAAAAAGGCTAAGAAAATAAAAAACTGCAAAACTAAAAAAAAGAAAAACTAAAAAAAAACCATATCTATATATATAAAAACTAGCTGTTGGGATGGAGCTTCGCGCCACCCGAACACCTAGTTGGTGGGGGCGCTTCGCGCTCCCCCAAGCCCCCCCGCGCGCGTAAGTCGTTACGCGCAATATTAGTTACACGCCATTGTAGTTGTGTCCCTGTGTCCCACCTGTGAATATATATATATATATATATATATATTATATATATATATATATATATATTATATATATATATATAACTACGTAAAACATGCAAATATACAACATTCTTTGCTGTCCCATTGTCTGTCCATATAAATAGATTGTCAGGTGGGAAAACAATGTACATGGGAAAACAATCCGTATTCAGATCTATACCGCATTTTTCTAACGATTGCCCTTGAGGTTTGTTGATGGTGATTGCTAATCGAACATTCCCTGTATCCTCGTCGTCATTTATATATCCCCCGGTGCCCCCGGCGTCCCCGTTGTAGTTGTGTCCCTGTGTCCTGGTCGTCATTTATATTCCCTGTGTCCCCGGTCGTCATTTGTGTCCCGGTATCCCAGTCTGTAATCTCTCTTTGAGTGTCCCGGTCGTCATTTATATTCCCTCTGTCCCGGTGTCCCGGTCGTCATTTGTGTCCCGGTGTCTCGGTCTGTAATTTCTCTTTGAGTGTCCCGTTGTCATTTATATTCCCTGTGTCCCGGTCGTCATTTGTGTCCCGGTGTCCCGGTCTGTAGTGTCATCTTATAATGACGTCATATACAAAAGCCTTATATACTTATAATGACGTCAAATGCAAACCCACAAACAAACAAACATGCATATATACAACTTATTTTTATATATATAGATACAGTTTCTTCTTTAGTTTTTTTTCTTTTTTTAGTTTTTTCTTTAATTTTGTTTCTTCTTTTTATTGATTTGTTTTCTTCAATTTGTCAATGTTCATTCTAACATTGACACTTGGAAAAATCTTTACGTGCCAAGCATGCTAAAGCTCCAACAATTTATATTAAACCTCAAAATTAGGGGTATCTGTTTTAAGGTTTTCGAATTACTTTAATCTATCGTCAAAATATATTGAAATATTTGCGCAATTCCCAGTTTTTTTTAGTTGTTTCTTTTTTCAGTTTTTTAGCTTTTTTTAGTTTTTTTTCTTTTTAGTTTTATAAGGTTTAGTTTTATAAATTTTTAGTTTAGTTTTTTACACACAACTGCCTGGGGAAGACTCGAAAAGCCTTATGATGGACTGCTGCAATCCTCTAATTCTCAACCAATAACAAAAATTATTGACAAAAAATAAACAAAAAGGTAGAAAAACACTTTCTCAACTAACAAATAATACCAAAATTAACTACCCTCTCCCAATAACCGTTTCTTAAGCTTTACTTAAAATAACCCAATCTGCTCAGCCTCCCGAGTGCACGCTGGGATATCATTCCAAATAGTCGGAAGAAATATAAGGCGCAACAATATTATGGTACAGTAATAAGAGAATTGATAATGGTGAAATATGCTTTAATTGGCACAAAATTCCCAAATCTAGCAGCTTTAGCTGCGACTCGATCACCTTGGGGCCTCCAAGACAAATTAGAATCAATCTGGAAGCCTTAATAACGCACTTCATGTACCTTTGACAAATCAATACCATTAAAAAATAGCCCTCCATCAGCAATTGGCTGCTTACCAACTCTACAAAATATCATGAAACTAGTTTTTTTAACATTCATTGACAAAAGACTCAAACTTGTAAATAAAAAAAAAATGACTTCAAAACCCTATTTACTTTCAACAATAAACCATCAATGGATCGACTAGACACAGTTAAAGCATTATTATCCGCAAAACTTGTAATAAAACATTCAGGTAAGTACAAACGCAGTGAATCAACATACACAAGGTACAAAAGTGGTCCCAAGACAGACTCTTGGGGTACACCACAATTCACTTGAAAAAGAGAAGAAAAAACACAATGTAATACAACTTGAAGAGATCTACCACTAAAAAAAAACTATCTAACCACTTTAGACAGTTACCACAAACTCAAAAGGATTATAGAGGTTTGAGTAAAATTTTAAAATCCACCATATCAAACGTTTCTAAAATCAATCAAAATAGTCAAAGGAATTTCACCAAGTTCAAAACATTTATTCACAGTATCACAGAGGGAATGCGCAGCATCTGACGTCGAGTGACTTTTCCTAAAGCCAAACTGGGCATCACTTAGCATCCCCGTTTTTGTAATTTAATCATACAGCCTTTTATGCACAATTCTTTCAAATAGTTTTGAAAACAGGGGTAGGATTGATTTGGGTCTATAATTTTCAGTATCTAGCTTGGAACCACCTTTATGAAGGGGGAAGACTTTTGATCTTTTAAAAGCATCAGTAATTTACCGGTTTCGAGGGAAAAATTGATTATATGGACTATTTCCGCTTAAGAAGTGGCACCAAAAGTGTTGTTTTCAGTGCTACATTGCACTTACGAATGGTAGAATTGAAAAACAAATCATGTAGACATGAACAACAGCTTTGAAAAGAGCCACTAAACTCTTATAAGTCCGACTAGTCCAATAGCCTTTGCTTTTCCACCTGAGAATGGCAACAAAAGTGCCATTTGGAACTTGCAGATGGTGGAATTTATAGAAAGAACGTAAGTATGAGCAATATCTTTTATATAAGGTGTAGAAAATATGTCTGCGATATTCTGGTAGCCTGCTAGTGCTATCCCTTGAGAAATGGCACAGAAAATGCCATTTTAGTGCCATATAGCACTTACAGATGGCGAAATTTATAAAAATCACGTAGATATAAGAAACATATTCTTGATGAGCTATTAAGTATATCTTTTTGATGTTCTGGTAACCTGCTAGGATTTGAAAAAAAAAAGAAAAAAAAGAGACAGATCAGTGCTACCGATGTAAAACAGTGATTTTCCTTGTTGTTCAAGGGGGAGGACTGAAATTTTCCCTGTCAAAAATTTTCGACCATGCTGATTCCTATGGTACAGTTTTTATTTTGATCAGACATCATTTTGAATGGGTTTCAGGTTTTTTTCGAAATCATCATGAATTTCGTTTTTAAATAAACTTGTCAATACTGACCATTCCTAAATCAGTGTCAGAATGTAATTTCTTATGACAAGGCAGTTTTTTTTCAAAATTTATTTTTTTTACTTTTGGTTAATACGGGCTGTTTTTCGCTCTTTACTAGGTTGCAGCTATTGCTGCAACAATAAAAGGATTCTGACTCGTGTTTTGAGGACCAAAATAGTGCCTCGGAGGCCTCGTTGTCACATTTAGATCCTCCTCCCATCAACCTATGGGAAGAACTTTAGACCTTTCTGGAATAAAAAACTTGCTGATTATCAAGCGGTACCATTTAAGTTGTAAATTGGGTCGTACAGAAAGATTTAAGGAAAACGAGCATTTCCCTGGGTTGTATTCCTTGGATAGATTGGGACGGAGGAGGAGCGTGCATGGCCGCGTTGGCCTAAAATGGCCTGGTGCTGTGGTGAATTGTTTGTAACAGTATTAGTAATTATCATTTTTCAAATTATCCGACCACACAGAAAAAACTGAGTGTCCTGAACTTATCAGAATGTTTCTGATCCCAAAATTATACAGCAATGTCGCGCCAATGTCTGTCCAGGTGTGCACCTGCTGTCATCTGTCTTTCTAATAAATTAATTATTTGAAAAAGTTTCAAAAAATTAATTTAGGAAACCCGCCTGGAAAGCTAGGCCTATGCTTAACAGGCTTAATTTTCTTGCCACATGAATAAGGAAGGGTAAGTTACAAAAATAACACATTGTTCAATACAATTCCGTGTTTTTTTTGATACCACAATCATTCCTGTAATAACTGCAAACCATCCCCTCCCGTCCCATGTATTGGGCCGTATGTAGGCCTAGACTACATGGCCATAAAAAGTTGTTCATTATATTTTTCTCTAAATTGGCTTTATTTGGTTATGCAAAGATAATAGAGATAGAAATAAACATAGACAAATATAAAAAAGTGAAAAAAAAAATATATGTGGAAAATCAGCCAACTTTCCATGTACAGCATAGGGCTATATCTAGCCTGGAGGGCTGGGCAGATTTGGAACAGTAGTGATTATTATGCTTAGAGAAGCATTGGATGCTGTGTTCCTTTTTTCTTGTCTTATTTCTGTGCAATGAATTATACAAGCCAGTTTTTGAAGGAGACTCTTCATCTAAGTAACCCAGTCTATGTTGAACTAGGTCTTGACCTATTTTCATTCAAATTTCCAAATATGGGGCTGATCAACTAACAAATCATGTACCAGTTCATCATAGATGGATTAGCATAAACTTACATTCCCTTAGGAAACCAGAAAATTTTCATTTTGGCTCATAAACTAGAATTTACTTTTTTTTTCATTCATTATAGAAAAGTCAAGTGAATGAAGATTTCAGGAATGTTTTGGCAGTTTCAACATAGCAATCATTATATTTAGGCTACAAAGAGCATTGAATCGGGAATCAATTGGCGTGCTGATTTATACCTGTGAATACATATTCTGTTGATTAGGTACATTTTACAATGAAAATTCACCTGGAATCATATATTCTAAACATATTAACTTGTTGGTTTTCAGTCCTTGCAGGTATGCTTAAAGATTCTTTGCTCCTGGGCTGATTCTTAGTTGCTTTTTAATTTATTGATTGAATTTAATGCAATTAAATATAGTTCTGAACATAATAGTAATGATAATGAACTTTGAACATAACAGTCCCACCCATGACCCACCCTATTCAGCAAAATTTCCACTATTTACAACAAGAGCTGGCCTAAGAAATGTTCTTTGTAAGTCCACAAGTTTAAAAAAACCAAGGAAGGTGAAACTTATTTTCAGGGTGTATTCCTGATCTATGGAATGACTTGAAAGACAACACCCAGTAGTAGAGGAACAAACCATACAAGGACAACTGGGAAACATAAGGATCAACCATACGTAAATAAGAACTGAGGAGCAGTCAAGAGTATTAATACCCACTACTTTATTGTGGGCTAAATTGTGATTTGATCCAGAAAAAATTCTATTTGCCTTCAGTTTAAGTAATGCCAGGCTATATCCTAGTTGTTTTTTTTTGCATACTTTTTTTTTACTTTTCTTTGACAGAGTCTAAAAAAACGGAAATTATGCATAAACATATAGTTTTAAGGCTCTATTTTTCTCTTTTAAAGTGTAATTGTAGGGATGTTTTGAGGTATACAGCAAAGGCCCACTATTTTCAAACCATGGCTTGTCCATTATTTATTACCAAGCTGGGCATTGTTATCTAAATGATATTCTTTGTGGTTGGGGGCTATGTCTCTTTCCTCTCTGCTGATGTCGCCAGCTAAGTCATGAAAAGATACAAACTTAGGCTATAGCTAGCCAATGAAACATAAATATACTAACTGTTCAGTACTAAATTCTGTAATATAGTAGCCTATGGTATAGACATTGATGAAGGGATTTTTGCTGTATTGGAAAACAGCTTAAAAAATGTATGTCTGCACAAACTTACTTTAGTAGGCTACATCAAAGATAAGCAGCTGAGCTGTAATTTATTGTTAAAATTCTAGAAAATAGGATTTTCACTATTAAGGAATCTAAGCATTGAAATGGAGCTGTTAGTAATGAATCTAGTGTTTAAAGTATGTCCTGGGAAATTCTTTTCCACCTATTATCTCAACTATTCTTTAGTCCTTAAGCCTTTTAAAATTGTACTTCAGGCAGATCCCTTAAATTAGCTTGCCTTAAATCACAGTTTGGAATGAAGATCTAAAGTTTTTCCACGTTTGTCAAATTTTGATAGGGAGAGGGTTAGAGGAGTTTTTTTTAAGGGGGGGGGGGAGTTAGAGCAGTTATTTTATTGGGGGGGGGGTCGAGGGGTAAAATACAAAAAATACCTTTTTAGGCCACTATTTATTGTTTGTTCTAAGGAGTGAGTCCTTTGGGCTGGTTTCATAGGAGAGTCATCCCTTGCTTATATACAAGTATGGATGCTAGATTATTATCCTAAACTACTGTTTTACTTCTAGAAGTAAATGCATATAGTAGTGGAAATTCATCCTTTATGCTAGGAAGTGATGTGTGTTTGGTAAAATGACACCATGTAATTAGATGTTTTAAATAATAGAATTTTCTCTATTTACAAAAGTAAGTCTATGCAAATAAAACACATTCTATCATCTGTTATTTTGTTAAGTCTCTTATTACATTTCATTTGACTAAATATATACATCCTTTCATTGGATAGACTAGCTTGTTGTTACATGGCGGTGAATATTATTCACTTGCATCAATTGTATAACATTGCAACACATATGTCTTAGTCTTTTGCTCTATAACCTTATTAAAAATTATGCTAAAACAGCCAGTCTCAAATCCCAAATTCAAAGCATAACCTTTCTTGGAAATTTGAATTTTTGTAACAGGTTTTTTTTCATTTTTTTCTGCCAGTTCTTGGTATTTCTCAACAAAGACTTTATAAAGACTGTTTATAGTTAGAATGGAATTGCGGCTTTTTATTGATATGCTAGTTTGATAAAAAAAACAAAACAAAAAAACATAACTTGATAGCTATTCTTTTGTTTGCTAGTACAGGGTGGCAAGTGTGGTTTGTCAGACTCCTGGTAACTTTGAAAACACAAAACACCAGTCTTGTCGTTATTGGCCCCCAAAACAAGACACCAGAGCCAGTGGTTCTTAGATGGTTTCTTTTATCACTATATGGTAAAACTGACAGTTCCCAAGAGCTATGATTTATAAGTTGCTCATGTGTAATGGTTCTAGGCAATCCTCCCAGAAAATACATACTTGCTGAAAAGAAATTATTCCCAAAAATTTACTCCTCAAAGAAAATTCCCCCAGATAATTACCCCCTCCCCCGTGCTGAAAATCGCCCTAGACAAACAACCACTGCACATGCAAAAAATTCCCCTACACAGAGTGTCCTTATGTTTCCCAATGTTAAATACTACCTGTTAGCAAGGGATAAATTACAGAAATTTAAAAGAAACTTAAAACTTCTACATTGGGGTTCTCTTATTGTTTTGTAGTTTGCAAGGGAGGAAGATACCTCAAAGGGTGTATTTTAATGTAAAAAAATCCCAGCTCTCATTGAACCATCTGATAAATACATAATTAATTTTAAGGGAGAAACAAAGAAAGGGTGGAGGTTGATTTCGATGTATAGTCTTCAGGACTGTAACCAGGATTTTTTTTATGGGGGGGGGGGCACAAAAGAAACTTTAAAAAACGCTAAAAATCCTAAAGTTGATCTCTATATCCTAATGATTTCTGGGAATATTTATGGTCTATGCTGTTATTATGAAAGTTAAGAACAACATTTAAGTCCCAAAATGGGTAAACTTTATTCCTTCTAGGAGGGGGACTGCCTCTTTCTTATCAACACCTCTATATCATGGTTGTAAAAACACCAGTGGGTGCTCATTATATCAGAAATTCAGAGTTCAAGTTCCTTTTTTATAGTTCAAGAGTGCTTTTAGACCAACCAGCCAGGGGGTATTTTCAAGGGGAGTAAATACTGGCAACTTGTATAACAGTCTTTATGATTAATGACAGAATCTTCCCAATGGAAATATTTTTAAAATTTGTTTTTTAAATCAGGCTTGGCTCAATGAACAATACATTTAAAAAACAGAAATAAATGCATTTTTGAAATTAAATAAGCCCTTGTGTGAAGTTTATTTTTCCCCTTTGTTGCCATTTAATCACCAAGGTAGTGTTGTACCTCTGTTTAGCTTCAAGGTTTTTAGAGCCATGTTGCTAACAGTAGTGACATCTTTAATAATTTTCAGTGCCATCTATGAATAGTATTTCTACTGAAAGAAAAGCTAAAATCTATTCAGATAGATCAAAAAGGAGGATTTTCCAAAGTAAAACAGGTAGAATTATGAAGTTCAGCTAATGGATTATATAAATATTTTTCTATATATATGCATGTTTAACTCTAGTTTAGAATCCCTTAAAATTTATGGATAAATAACAGAAGCATTCCTGCATAATTTCTTCATGCAAAGGAGTACAGGCCTAATTAACTCATCATCTAGCAAACATTCTAAGTATATCTTTTAATACATTAATATTTAAGTTGATAGCCTATATTTGTGTTATTTCGCGGCAATTGTTATGGGTTTAAGCCTGTGAGACATTCATCTTTATTTAGCAGCACTTCTAAAAAAAAAGAAAAAAAATTTGGCCATTCATCTACAGGTCTATGTTTAGGGAATCAATTCAATGTTGCTTGATTAAATTCTCACATTGTAGGCTATATTTTACTTAGAACCTCAGTAGTTTATTGAGGAGTTACTCCCTTCTCTGTCCAATATCATTAACATCATTTTAGAACAAGCATACATGCTACTAGAGAAGGTCCTCTTTAGTGAAATTCAGTTAATTATTTTCCTTGATGTAAACTCAGTTTATCAGTAATCATGAGTATAGTATTGAATTAAAATGAGGGTTGACAGACCTTAAATACTGTTTAAGAGCCCTCTTGATACACCAAACAATTTGTGGGTTTAGTTTGAATTTTTGTTAACAGTAAATTATTTATTCTGTCTTTGTTCACAGTATTTCAGCATTTATGATGTCTCTTGACAAAAAAAGAGTATTCCTCTTCTGTCATAAAAGTTATTAAAATTTTCCTAGAAACAAAATAGGTAATATCTTCATTTTTGTCTGCAATGTTGACAAAACATGTTTTTGATAATAAATTTAAATATAAATAATTCCTTGCATGGTTATTAGCACCAAACTACATGCCTCTAAAAAATTAACAAACATTGTTAGTTTATCATTTTGTCAGATTGTCTATTCTCTTCATTCTTTGCAAAAAAAAATATCCTGTTTGGAAAAATTTCAAAACTTGAATTAGAGAAAGCCTCTTATTTAATTTTTCACTTTAATTGAAGTATTTTGTGCAATCTTAAAGTCTCAAAAATAATGAAATTTCCGAATTCATATGATTTTCCAGTTGAAGAAATTATAAAATTTACCAACTTTCTTAAAATATGTATAATTCTAAGGGTAAGTTCTAGTACAAGCATCAAAAGAAACAGCATGAGCATTAGGGAAATAATGGTAAAAACACAGATTCCTTTTTTGGCCATTATTTTTAAGGAGAGGAGGTCCTTTGGATTAATCTTAGGAAGTCCCCTCTCCTCTCTATGCACATTGCTGCTATATCGTTAGGCTATAAAACCATAAAATAGTATCATTGCAATTTTATGACAAGATATCATAATTTAGTGTCTTTAATCTATGTCAAGTCTGGTAAAATGGCATCATGTTATGAGATGTTCAAAAAATAACATTTATTTGCTTTTGCTGTTGGCAAAAGCATGCAAATAAAATAAATTTCTAGTTGTCTATTTTGTTGACAGGAAAGTGTTCAATTGAATGAGTCTCTTATTATCTTTAACTTGGTTAAACTTGAACATATGTGTGTTAACTAGACTATAATGGGTTAGGAATGAAGATACTATTCATCCAGTTATGGTTGTTAAATACTAAGTGTTATGTGAGACTTGACTTTGTAATGGAATGAAAACCAGATCTTTGGTTTTTGCAAAATTTAACTTGCCCTTAAACTCAGAGGCTATTAGTGCTTCAACATATCAACCTAATAGTTAATTCTATAGGGAGGATTTTATTCTCATTTCCTGTTAGTAGTTTAGTTTTGAGTACATACTGAGGGATGCCAATCCACGAAAATGTAGATAGAGGTGGTAATTGTATTTTTTTTTTTTTTTTTTAGTATGTTATCTGTTGAGGCTGCTTATTTCCATTTTGGCACTGCAAATTTTTGGAGATGTAAATGGAATGCCTCTGTCCATGCACTTTTGTGGTTGTTAATAATTTCACTCTTCCTTAAATTATATTACCCCTTTGGAATTATGTATACTTGGGATACTTGCACTTGTGAAGAGGGGACTCATAACCTGCTTTTGAAATTGATGTGACTATAACTCTCATAGAAAAAAAATTTGTCTTTTATGAGCACTATGCTAACTACCTTTGTCTTGTAAATAAAAAAAAAGTTTTTTCAGCCTAAAGTAAGGGGCAGCATTGAAGCTTAAAACATACATAAATTGTTCTGTAAGTGAAAGGGGCTGCCCCCTCTTCCATACCCCACATTTATGTGAAAGTTTGAGCCTTTGTCACAACTCAGCATTTCAAAGTGATACAAAACTTTAGCATAAAAATCAAAGTAATGAGGAGAGAAAGGCCCTTTCATATAAGGAATAATTTCTGTTTTAATGTAACTACTTACTTTCAGTTGATATTGCTTTTTTATTTTTAATTCCTAGTCGTTTTCCAAATAATTCTGGAAAATTTGTGATACACCATATGGTATCAACACTGCCATGATATTTTCACTTACTTTTTTTCTTGAGGGGGGCAGCCCTCATACATGGAGTTTTTTTTTGTTTTTTTAGTTTAATTTTCATCCTAACATCCATTTGATTTTTTCTATTTGATTTGTGACAGATTTTCAATAATGCCAGGAGTTCCCCTCTCCCTCGTGTAAAGCTTATCCTGAAAAGCTCCCGCATAAACTTTTCTTCCTGTGGAAAATCCTCTCCCCTACAAAATCGCACCCTAAGGATCATAAGAAAATCCCGCCTCAAATTTGCTCAGAGTTTGGCAGTTAATTGTGATGTCTTTGCATAGTAGGAATGGCAGTAATGGTTAAAATTACCATCAATCAGCTTTGACAAAGACAGGTTTTTCAAACAATCATTTAGAAGGCACCAAACCATAATTTAAATCAAACTCCAAATACCACTTATAGGGCTTTCCCCAAAAACTATGGCAGGTTGTATCATCACCAAAAGCATAGTTTTTGGACTTATTGAATTTTGATTGGAGAACTTTAGGAGGAGGAGACATGAGGGTGGGAGCTAGCTGCTCTCCAATGTTTTTGGTCACTTAAGAGGGCACTAGAACTTTGAATTCTTGTTTGAATGTGCCCTCTGCTTATCTTCTAGGATCATTAGTTAGATATGATCACACATGGGGAAATTAGAAACGTCAGCCAAATTTTCTATACCTATTGAATCTTATATATTTGGAATCATGATAATAAAGCAATTACTTTGATGTATCTATTGATATAAAACTTCCGTTTTTTAGAGTTTTGGTCACCACTATGCCACATTGCTCCTCACTTACAGTTCATTACCACGAACTGTTTGATAGCCTTTTCATTTTCCTTATTCTTGCTAATTAATTTAACAAAGAGTGCAACCTGTGTGTGGAAATAATTTTGGGACATTTTGTCTTAAAAAACAAACTAATCAAATACACCAAATACTGTTCATTTCTTCTTATTCATTACTACCTGTCCTTTGTGACAAAACAAGTATTGATTGAAGGGTCAGTATCAAGTCAAATTGTTTTGTATATACTTTGTTGTTTATTGCCCTGTTATTCACTGTTCGTTTTCAGGTTCATGGATGATGCACCATTTGAAGGTTTTTGTGATGACACTCCATTTGAAGGCTTTGGAGACCCTGAAATAACATCAGACAATGGTAACATTCTTGCTAAAGACTGACACAGATAGGGCCAAAACTTGATTTTTTCCTCCTCTTTATGAACTGCTAAAAAGCTGTGTTTAAATACAACTCTGCATCCTTGTTCTGTTTCTGTTTTGTAAATAGAATCTTCTGATTAAATTATTTTTTTTTAATTGCTTCCTTGTAAGTGACAGGAATTTTTGTCACTCAATTGTGTTATTAAATTCAGTTTTGCTTTGGCTATTTTAACCCAAAGTCATAATATGTTTTTACTGTTTTGGACCAGAAAGTTTAATGAAAACTGTATCTAACTGTGTATAAAACTGTGCTATTTGTATTTGAATTTTCATTTGTAAGTTTGTTATTTTCCTTTATCAAAGATTTTTCCTGAGAATTGTAGTCATGAATGCCTTTTTGTTTATTTTTTTTGGGGGGGGGGAGATTGATTTAAATTGATGGTGAGGGAATATTGGAAGAGGGTTCATCTGAAACTTTGTCCATTTAAGCAAACAATTCTGCCACCATTAAGTGCTCTTTTCATCCATTTTTGGAAGTAGAACAATCAATTTACAAGTTTCGAAATGCCACAAAAAACATTCCTGTTTCTTTTTTCTCCTTTTTTTTTTGTTTTCCCCCCAAAAATTTGTTTTAATTTTCAAACTGTCTGTCTTATCCATAGTCATTCTGATCCATATAGTGGACCTGCACATTTTTCTCATTATCTCTCATTATTTGAAATAATGTATTTGGATGTTGATATAGTGAGATATATTAATGTTGAGATAGTGGCAGATCCTCTCATATTTCAGAATAGTTGGGAAGTTTATAATTAATTTATTCTTTTTCGTATATTTTCCTACGCAGAAAGAGGGGTATCCCCTAAGAGAAAGATTTGGCCTGAAAACACTGCTACCTCTAAGATTTACAAAACTATAACCTGAAAATTTTGTTTTAAAATTTAAGCCCCTTACCCCCCAAACAAACTTCTAAAGGATGTCTTGCCTTAGAGGAGATTGATAAGAGGCAACGCTATAGCGTTCCCCATACTAAAGGCCATAAGGCTTCAATGTTTTATTATTAATTATTATTTGGTTGTGTTTTTGCCAAAGACACTTCATATGTAAGAGGTTGTCGAGTAAACTTCGGAGGAGGCTCAGTCGATTAGAAATAGAAACTTCTAATGGTCTTTTTCAGAGGCGGGTGTTCGGAGGAGCCATTTTGTTCAAAATAGCCCTAAAATCATCGAATAATGCCTCCAGGGCTTACACAACCCTCCAGAACCTGGAGGCAAGGATTTTATGTTATGCTCCGGGGGATATAACGTTTCTATGGAAGGGTTGGATATGTAAACAATGGAAGAAACTCATTTGATTGGAAATCAAAAGTTCTAGTTTTTTTAAGAGTCAAAATTGATTGGAGCACCATTACAACCCCGCCCTCGCGCTCTCTTTTTTCCAAAGGCATCTGATCAAAGTTTTGAGATAGCTATTTTGTTCAAAATAGTCTAAATACATAACAAAGCGTCGAGTGTTGACACAGCTCCTCAGAGCCCAAGGGCAAGGGTTGTAAGTTATGCCCTGGCAGTATATCAGGTTTTTATGGAAGAGGTGGTCGCCTAAACTGAGTTCAAAGAAATCAGTGGGTCAGTAGACTCCCCTCCTCTCAGCCGTCTTTTCCCCAAATGCATCCAATTAAATTTTGAGATAACTATTTGGTTCAAAATAGTCCAATGATCATGCAACAATGATTCCGGGGGTGACACAGCGGCCTAGGGTCCGAGAGCAAGGGTTGTAATTTATATACTGGGTGCATGTGAGATTCTTGTTGAAGAGGCGGTTATATTGATTTTGGAAGAGGCTCATTTGGTTGACACTTAGTATCATAGTATCCCTAGTAGTTCATCATCCTATCAACTAGTAAATAACTTTTGCCTTAATTTTGGAAGTCATTGCACCTAAAAGAATTTGAACCATATTGTGTTTAGCAATATTTGGGATAGAATTGCTGAAATGTTGAAAATACCGACCAGGTGGATTATAAGGAAAATATCAGACGCTAAAGTCCATGGTACAACCATTTTTGTCCCAATCGAAATTGGGTTTTCCTATGGTCAGTGAAGTTAGTTCACACTTTTTTTTAAATTTTACATATTTAAATTGTCTGATCTGAACAAAATTATTCACCATCTCCTATGAATGATACTGATTTAATATTGACCTGCTTAATCTATCGTTAATCAGTTTGAGAAATGAGGTTTGTTGGAAACAGCCCTTGCCCTGTTCTGGTAAACCAGAAATAGCAGTGGAAGTCTTGAGAAATGCCCTCTCAAGATGAGATCACAATTTTGAGCTCTGCTAAAAAAAAAACAGACAAATGACTGTGGACTGTAAGTTAAATTGACATATGCTGACATTTCTTTGTTAAGGTTTTGGTAATTTTTCATTTATTAAGTAAGAAACGTGAAAACATTTCAAACGTATTTTGTTTTCTTTAAAGCGCAAATTGTTCTGATCCATAGAAGACATAGGGGCTATCAGCTCTACTCATGTTAATTTTTGCTCGTTTTGACTTTGACTCGGCTATTTATTGTAATTTATGTTCGTTTTGAGTTTCATTTATTTATTGATAGTTCATTAAAAATTTGTATTGGATGTCTTCAAGGAAATGGCGGGCGTGGGAGGGGGGTTAGTTGCCCTCCAATCACTTTCGACCATTGAAAAGAGCATTAGCCCTTTCAATTTCCAATTGAATGTGCTCTTTTTGAAGTTTTTTCGGTCAACAAATGGCCACCTCAAAATTACCAGGTTCATTTCGGGAAAATACAAGGTGTGGTGGGGATATCCACCCTCTGACCTCCCTGAATCTTAAAATGGGTACTAGAACATCTGATTTTCAATCCAATGAGCCCATTTCAGAGTTTTTATGATTACCCTTTCTATATATACCTTAGGCCTAAATACCCCCAGTTCATAACTTGTAGCCTTGCTCTGAGGGTTGTGGGGGTGTTTTCGTCCTCAAGGACATCATTTTGGAACCTTTCGATTATGTTGAGGAAAATGACTATCTCAAAATTTTGAGTGTATGTGTTTTGGGAAATATTGGGCGTGGAAGGGGGTTAGTTGCCTTGCAATCACTTTTGACTATTAAATACGGCACTAGCCCTTTTAATTTCCAATTGAATTAGCCTTTTTCGAAGTTTCTACGACATCAAATGACTATCTCAAAATTTCAATCAGATGTATTTCAGAAAAAATACGAGGTTTTAGGGAGGTAACCACCCTCTGATTACTTCGAATCTCAAAAAGGAGACAAACTTCCGATTAGCTATTCAGTGAGCCCCCTCTGAAGTTTATAAGATATTCCTTTCTATATAATCTTTAAGTGCCGCCAGGGCATAACTTACAACCCTTGCCCTGAGGGGTGTTTGGGGGTTGTCATCTTCAAATATATAATTTCCGGGCCTTTCAACTACGCTCAACAAAATGGCTATCTCAAAATTTTGATTTAATGTGCTTTGAGAAATAGTGGGCGTGGCAGGGTGGTTAGTTGCCCTCCAATCAGTTTCGACTGTTGAAAAGGACACTAGCCGCTCCAGTTTCCAATCGAATGAAGCCTTTTCAAAGTTTCTACGACAAGTCCTTTGATACGAAGTGCCCTGGTCTAAGACCAAAAACACACACACAAAAAAATAATAATACATTGTGCCCACATCACTCTCTACTTAGACTGCGATTTTGCTCTGCCTTTGATGGCATGGCCCACGAGGGAAAAATTTTCCCTGAACTACAATATGGTCATTATTTTATATCTGTTAGACATTTAAGAGCTATACATGTTTCACCAAACATTTGTTTATTTATCCCTTTATTGGTACTTGTATGATATACGCCCTACCTAATGTTCTTCTAGTAAGTTTCTCTGACGCTCAATCCTAATGGAATATACCAAAGTAAGATAAAATATCATGTTTTAGTAACGAATTTGGGCTATATATTTGCAGAGTATGATGGGGGAGGGGCTAAAGTATAGCGGGTCTGCATGCCTAATGTGTTAGGTACAATTATTGTTTATATTATGTAGTAAGAATTGTTTTCTAACTTCACACTGTCCAAATTCTTTATACCCACTCCCACTAATGTGCAAATATATACCCCAAATTATGTATTTTCCATCTATTTTGTCAATTCTCTTTGTTTTGCCTCACGCTAAGCTGAAGGAAACTAATGAAAAAAAACAGTTCTATAATGCGTCAATGAATGAACAACTTGAAAGGTAGGGCGTATATCATACAAATACCCATTTATTTATATATCCATCCAGTGAATTTTCTTCTAGACTATTCAAGCTAAAACAAGATTTAGAGTAGCTCTTGCACCACGGAAATAGAAATCAGTTGAAAAAATTTGAAGAAAAGCGAAAATCTGGAATGTGATGTCATACTGACAATTATGTAAAGGGAAAAGGCTCGAGCATCCAACTGAAGCGTGTGGAAGAAGATGGTGTTTGGCTGTATTTGCGGAGGCCGAAGGACCGAATTATCTGAGGAATGTCACAAAAAGGGGGTTAAGCGTTCTTTTTGCTAGTTAGAGAGTTGACCAAGCAGGCTGTTAGTCTTGCATATTGAAAATCTGAGGTCGGATAGTATATGAATAGGGTCAGACCCAAAATGCCTCTAGTTGGTCTATGAGCTATGATTTTTTTTTCTAGTTGTGTGCAATTTTTTGTTTTGATAAATTTAAATTTATAAGGTAGAATAATAAAGATTTGTACGAGAAGTACAAAATATTTGATTCAAAGTGAAAACTAAAATGTAATATAGGACAAAAGAAATTCGAAATTCTAAATTAAAATGATTTTTTCAACTGCCCTGATGTGAATATTTTTTGTCAAATCGTTTTTATTTCTTATCTAACTCGTTTCTTTCCACTTATATTGAGAAGTCCTATGATTGGCTATCATGTTTGTTCATCTTGTCTTGTTATTTCTGAATACCAGTTTATGCATGCTCATGACACGTTTCTAACCTTGGTCTCTGTATAAAAAGCTTACAGCCATACAAGATTACGCAAATCTGGTAATAACCTCGGTCTTCCATAGTGTCCCCCTCCTTAAATTATTTGGTCAATTTCTGAGCTCACCACTCTTCATCACTGATTTTAAGCATTCAATTTTCAGACTGCAGCTTGACAGTGAACAATCATGAACCAGAAGTTGAACGCCAAGCTGCCAACAATTGTGAGACTGAGGATTCTGTAGAGATTGAACCTCTGTTAGAGAAAAGCCATTTGAATGAGGATGGTCATGAAAAGCCTGTAAAAAATATTGCTTTTGATGGTGGCAATGGAATTACAGAAGACGAAAAACGAACTACCAACTCAAGTGCTTTCACTTCAGGAGAAGAGTCACGCAATAAAACGTCTGATGAAACAAAGACTGGGATAATTTCAAGTGATCCTCAGGTTAGATTCTGCTTTCGTTTTCTTCATGCTGAATTTAGCATTTTTCCTTGTTTATTTTTCGATAGCGGATATAATTTAGTAAAGAGAAATAAACCATATAATGACTAGGTTACAAATTCTAGCAATCGTAACCTTCTTTTTTTAGACTACTACTAGCAAGTTACTGCAGTCATTAGCAAGTCGCATATGCAATAAAACGTCCAATAAAACAAGGGCTGGAGTAATTTCAAGTCATCTTCAGGTTAGATTTTGATTTCGATTTGTTCATGCTCGTCTCTAGTAATCTTAACCTTCTTTTGTGTAAACTACAACTACTCTTTGTTCTACTGTTCTACTTTTTGTAGACTTGCAACTCGCTGCAGCACGAAAACCGCCTGAGAACACAGCTACACACGCTCCTTCTCCACTACAATCAATCTGTTAAAGGCTTTCCTCTTTACTCCCCAATAAAGCTCCAATTTCCTTTAAATTTTTTCCCATGACTTCTTCCCTCCCATTCGGTTACAAAATTCTTTTTATTTCACCCTCCCCCCACCCTGATGGATGATTAAAAGGAACAAATTCTGGCAATATATTATTCTTCATCAGTAGATTGTGGTTAAGCTTTCTTCACCTTTCTTATATTATAGCCCCAGAAAGTGGGATCGAACCATATTTTATATACAGTTCATGTTTGATATATGGTCAGTCAAACGAGTTCCTGAAACAGTCCCTAAATATTATCACTTTTCTTTTGCTATAGCCCCAGAAAGTGGGATCGAACCATATTTTATGTACTGTTCATGTTTGATACATGGTCAGTCAAACGAGTGCCTGAAACAGTCTCTAAATATATTTCTTCACCTTTCTTTTATTATGGCCCCAGAAAGTGGGATCGAACCTTATTTTATGTACAGTTCATGTTTGATATATGTCAGTCAAACGAGCGCCTGATACAGTCCCTAGATATATTTCTTCACCTTTCTTTTATTACAGCCCCAGAAAGTGGGATCGAACCATATTTTATATACAGTTCATGTTTGACATATGGTCAGTCAAACGAGTTCCTGAAACAGTCCCTAAATATTATCACTTTTCTTTTGCTATAGCCCCAGAAATTGGGATAGAACCATATTTTATATACTGTTCATGTTTGATATATGGTCAGTCAAACGAGCGCCTGATACAGTCCCTATATATATTTCTTCACCTTTCTTTTATTACAGAACCATATTTTTTTACAGTTCATGTTTAATATATGGACAGTCAAACGAGTGCCTGAAACAGTCCCTAGGTATTTTTCTTCATCTTTCTTTTATTATAGCCCAAGAAAGTAGGCTATAATATGCGTACTATGGTCCATATTTATCTCACCGACTTCTCTAGGGAAGTACACAAATTGGGTCTAAACATCCTCTGTTTGAAGATCCAAAATCTTGTCCCCCCCCCCTTGGACACTGTCTAATCTCCTAGATTAGAAGAAGATATTTCAATTTTCGTTTGAATTGATCGCTGCCTGAATCCAATCTAATCACCTTAAGTCAGCAAAAAAAAAAGAATATGTACTCAATGCAACTCACCTCTTGATTTATCCATATACTTTTTTAATTTTTTGTTTAAAACTTAATACGAATACGGACTTTGCTATTAATTAAGCAAATTTCGCATATAAATTTTTGTAAATAATTTTGTATAACTTTGATTTATCAGGAGCTGGATATTTGTTGAAAACAGAGGATTATCATCCTTGTTTAAGGTTATCAAAAGTTACAAAAAAATTAAGAATATGGGTTTGTCTCCTGTGGACTTTGTCTAATGGTATCTTGCACTTGTAAGAACAATTTATTAGTGGGAGAAAGCTTATTTGTTTTTTTTTTAAGAGAAATAATTTTTTAGTCTTGCTCTTTCAAGCTCTATACCTGAGAGTAAAGGAAAAAGATGACATGATATCTTGGGATTGAAGCAATATCTTGCGATTTAAATGGGTACCTGGAGAAAATCTGGGGAAGGTAAACAGGAAGGGTGTGCGAAAGCACAGGATGGTTGGCCCCCAACCCCCATTGCACTTCCTGGCTGAAGGGCCAAGAAACGGAGATCAGCACCGCCGGTACGGACTGTAAAGTCTAATGTTAGAATTCCTTTACCTTTTTATTTGTTTTATTGGTAAAACATGTTGAGCATAAACAAGGAACAACAGCGAAGCAGAAAGCGGAACAGCGAAGCAGGATTACTCATACATTACATCATATCCGAGAGAAGCATATCAAACAGTTCGTGGGAACGAACTGTAGTAAGGAGCGACCCGGCTCAATAATAAAAGAAACGCTAAAACACGAAATTTTGATGCTAAAAGATACATCAAAAGAATCAGATTTTCATGCTGATTTTCAATATATATATTTCATCAAATTTAGTCTTTGTCATCAAAAGTTACGAGCCTGAGAAAATTTGCCTCATTTTGGAAAATAGGGCTAAACCCCCCCCCCCCCCCCCTAAAAGTCATAGAATCTTAACGAAAATCACACCATCGCATTCGGCGTATCAGAGAACCATGTAGCAAAAATTTCAAGCTTTTATCTACAAAAATGTGGAATTTCGTATTTTTTGCCAGAAGACAGATCACGGGTGCGTGTTTATTTTATTTTTTTTTTTCAGGGGTGATCGTATCGACCAAGTGGTCCTAGAATGTTGCAAGAGGGCTCATTCTAATGGAAATTAAAAGTTCTAGTGTCCTTTTTACGTGACCAAAAAAGTTGGAGGGCACCTAGACCCCCTCCCACGCTAATTATTTTCCCAAAGTCAACGGATCAAAATTTTGAGTTAGCCATTTTGTTCCGCATAGTTGAAAACCGTAATAACTATGTCTTTGGGGATGAGTTACTCCCCTAGAGTTCCTTGGGGAGAGTGTCTTTGGGGATTTTTCTGGTTTGGGGGTGGGGTTGAGAGGAGGGGGCTGTGTGGGAGGATCTTTCCTTGGAGGAATATGTCATGGGGGAAGAGAAATTTAATGAAAAGAGCGCGGGATTTTCTAGCATTAGTGTAAAAAAAAAAAACAATGAAAAAACAAACATGAAAAAGTTTTTTCAATTGAAAGTAAGAAGTAGCATTAAAACTTAAAACCAACAGAGATTATTACGCATATTAGGGGTTCTAAAAATACTTTAGCATAAAGAGTGAGGTATTTAGGAGGAGATAAATACTACTACTACTACTACTAATAACTCACTGCAGCACCAAGCCGCCTGAGGCCAACACAGCTACGCACGCTCCTCCTCCAACCTAATCTATTTAAAGCCTCCCTCTTTACACCCTCCCAGGAAGTTCCCATTTCCTTTAAACCCTTATTTATGACATCCTCCCAACCCAGACAAGGACGACCTGCTTTCCGTGTAGCCCCAGACGGTTGGCCAAAAAGGACAATCTTCGGTAATCTGTCATCCTTCATCCGTAGAACGTGGCCTAGCCATCTCAACCTTTCTTTCATTATAGCCCCAGAAAGCGGGATTGAACCACACTTTTCGTACAACCTACTGTTTGAAATACGGTCAGTCAGCCGGGTACCCAGAACAATCCGTAGGCAATTTCTCTGGAAAACATCTAGTAAATTTTCATCTGCTTTTCGGAGTGTCCATGCTTCAGAGCCATATTTGACCACTGTCATCACTGTAGCTTCCAATATTCTAATCTTGGTTTGTAGGCTTATCTTTCTATTCTTCCAAACTTTTTTTAACTGTGAAAAAACACCCTGAGCTTTAGCTATTATACTTTTAACATCTTCACTGCTCCCACCATCTTTACTAATAATACTACCAAGGTAACTGAAGCTCCCAACCTGATCAATCTTTTCGTTACCTAAGGTCACCTGTTCATCTTCACTTATTCCTAACCTTAGTGACTTAGTCTTCTTAACATTAATTTTCAAGCCTATTTTAGCACCCTGAACTCGTAAAACCTCTAAAAATTCATTCATTTTGCTCACACTTTCATCTAATATGCTTAAATCATCAGCATAATCTAAGTCCAGGAGCGTTCTTCCTCCCCATTTGATTCCATGGTCTCCAATTGCCTTTCCTGTGCTCCTTAAGACGAAGTCCATCAAAATGATCCATATAAAGGGGGATAGAACACAACCCTGCTTAACTCCTGATTTAATACAAAACCAGTTGCTAACCTCATTTCCTACCTTAACCGCAGCAGTATTATTCTCGTACATAGCGCAAATCACTTTAATGTATTTTTCTGGTATACCATATAACGATAAGACCTTTGTTAACGCTGTTCTATCAACAGAATCGAAAGCTTGCTCATAATCGATAAAACTAAGGACCAAAGGTGTTTGACAACGAAGGGACTTCTCAATTATTAACCTAAGAGTGAAAACATGGTCGACACATCCTCTACCTTTTCTAAAACCGCATTGTTCTTCCCTTAAAACTTTGTCTACAGCATGTCTCAGTCTAAAAAGTATCATATTACTCAGTAATTTGCTACCTACAGAGACCAGACTAATGCCTCGATAATTCCGACATTCACTCTTGTCACCTTTCTTATACAGTGGTTTAATTAAGGTTTTCCTAAAATCATTGGGTACTTCCCCTTTTTCAAAAATCATGTTCATAATCTTCAGTAGCTTATTCCTAACCTCAGAGCCACCATATTTAAGGAACTCATTAATCATACTATCAGCACCTGGGGCCTTATTATTTTTTAATCCTTCTAGTACTGTCGCTAATTCTTCCTCACTAAACAAATCTTCCTTCACATCCAAGGTATCACAAACTTTTTCATTTTCATCTATATCTTTTCCTGCAACTGTATCTCGGTTTAGCACATTCTCAAAATGTTCCACCCATCTTTCTTTAACTTTTTCCTTATCACTAATTGTGACCCCATTTCTATCTTTAACTGGGACTAGTCCGGATCGGCTACTCCCTTTCAATTTATTAACATGCCAGTATAATATTTTACTATTATGCCGTCTAGCCGCATCTTCCAGATCCTCAGCAATTTTATCCATCGCCTCCATTTCACATCTCCTTAGTTCATATTTTAATGCTTTCTCCACTTTCTTTACATTCCTTTTGTTTTCATACGACCTATCGCTCAGATAATTCTTATACAAACCCCTTCTACTCTCTATTAAACCTAAAGCTTTTTCACTAATATTCCTAGTTGCTGTCTTAGTACTCTTCCCTAGGACACCATCAGCAACTTCACAAATTGTTTTTCTGAAATTATTCCATCCATCTTCCACATTGTCAAATTTTAAACCCTCAAGTTTAGTACTCAACTGTTCCTGGAATTTTTTTCTCAAATTTTCATCCTGAAGTCTACCAACATCATAACTTCCCGGGAGGGAGTTACTCTTCCGAAATTTCAGCTTTAAATTAACCTTAGACACTACTAGATGGTGATCTTTACTTTTAACATCAATAACGGCACTCCTATACACCCTAGTATCTTGTATTGATCCTGCTAGTCTTCTGTTTACAATACCATAATCAATAAGGTTTGCTGTCTTACCATCACGTGAATACCATGTCAACTTATGGGCCATTTTGTGACCAAACACCGTATTGGTTATAACTAGGTTGTTATACCTACAAAATTGCAAAAGCCTATAGCCATTACTGTTTTCTTTTCCTACACCAAAATTACCTAGGCTAGGATACCATCTATCCCTATTTCTACCAACCTGGGCATTAAAATCTCCTAGCAAAAACACCATATTTCTACCTGGTACCCTGTCTATTTGCTCCTGTAACTGTAAGTAAAATTCATCTGAGTCACTAGTATCTCCATCAGTTGGTTCAATGGGGGCATATACTACTATAACTGATACCCTAAACTTTTTAGTCATAAAATGAGCAATTAGTATTCTATTATTAATACCTTCCCAGCCTAAACAAGACTTAGCAGCTTCCTTATTCATCATGAGCCCTACTCCCTGTCTATGTACCCCATCCTTCCTTCCTGAGTAAACAAATTCTATGTCACCTAATTTCATGCTTCCTACCCCTGGGATATGAGTTTCTGAAACTCCTAATAAATCCAGTTCAAACCGTTTTTTATTTGCCACAAATTAGTTTTCGCTATGAACTTTCATCAGTAAGTCTAATCGAAACAATAGTTACCAGCCCTGACTAAGCTTCTAATGGCAATCCTTCCTCACTTGGCATTTTTCTAACGTACTTTAGAGAGTGAATATGAATTAAAGTTCGTTCTTTAACCCTAATAAAGAGGCTACCATGGAGTAACGGATGACACAAGACGAACGACTTTTTAGGGAAGCCTTGTCACAAATATAAGCGATATTTTATTTTTTTAATTATTTTAATTTTTTATTTTAATTATTTTTAAATTATTATTTAATTTTTTTAATTATTTAAATAATTATTTTTTATTATTCTAATCATATGATTAAATATTAGCGATATTTTATTTGCAGTATATTCTTTAACTTGTTTTTGAGGGGAGGGGATCTAGTTTAGTAGTATTGCTAATGGTTTTGAGTATTTTTGACTGAAAGGTATACTGGAGAAGGCAGCTTTGGAACAGGTTATGTAAGAGAAAAAAGTTCTGAAGACCGCCACTAAATGCAATACTCAAAATTTTTTTTGTTTTCCTCCAAACTATTCATAGTGCTTTCGTTTTTAGGATGACAGACATGAGTCTGCGACTGGGAAACAACAACAATCTCATCAAAGCAGCAGAAAGAGGAGGGGTTTTAGACCAGATCCTATTGAAAGTTTGCCATCTTATCAATCAGGTTGGTTGCAAACTTCTGGGCTGTTTGTATTAGTCTCATTTCTTTCTTTCTTCTTTGTCACATAACAAATAACTCATGGTAGCGCTTAGGATTGACCTCTCTTCAACTATTCTGGTCCTGGGATTTAATTCCTGCTGTCTTGGTATTCTTATACCAAATTTTAACAGAAATTTTCTTTTATTTAATTCTAACTTTTCTTGCTTCAGCCTCTACAAAATTACTGATGATTGCGTCCCAAATGGTTCCATCTAGTTCTTTGTATTCTACGCTTATTGACCCTAAATCATTTAGTTGCCCCTTAGGTATAGTTTATTTGACCTTTCTTACTGATTGAAATAAATGTTGTAAGTGTTGGGCATGGGGAAATAGGGATGCGCCTTTCTTCAAGATTATGTTTGGCATCAAACAGGGATGAGTCCTATCCCTATTCTAGTTTTTGTCCCAAGGTTGGGTGACAGGCTTGTTACCGGTACGAGTAAAATGAATCGGTAACTGAAACATCGGCTGTAGAGAATCTTATTCTTTTATACAAAAGATTGTTCCCGCGATTGAGACTTGTTATGCACTTTTATGCCAATGTGTAAAACCGAAAAAGCTGCATTGCTAGCTCACTATTTCTTCTAATTTTAATGGCATAGAAAGGGGGAGGGAGTGTATCCCCCTCCTGGGGCAGATAAGTCAAGTATTATTCGCTTTTTTCAAACAGTTCTTTGTAGCGAACTGTAAGTAAGGAGCGACCCGGCTCAATAGTGACCGAAACTCTAAAAAACAAAACTTTGATACCAATAGATACATCAATAGAACCGGATTTCTATGCTGATCTCAAATATATAGGTTTTCAAATATAGAGGTTTTTTCAAATATTTAGGTTTTCCTATCAAAAGTTACAAGCCTGAGAAAATTTGCCTTATTTTCGAAAAAAGAAAACGCCTTCTAAAAGTCATAGAATGTTAATGAAAATAAGACCATCAGATTTATACTATCAGAGAACCCTACTGTAGAGGTTTCAAGCTCCTATCTGCAAAAATGTGGAATTTTGTATTTTTTGCCAGAAAAAAGATCACTTAAGCATGATCGTATTGACTCAGTGGTTCTAGAATATAGCGCGAGGACTCATTCGAACGGAAATTAAAAGCTCTAGTGCCATTTTTAAGTGAGCAAAAAAATTGGAGGGCAACTAGGCCTCCTCTTCTGCTCATTTTTTCCCCAAAGTTTTCTGACCAAAACTTTCAGATAGCCATTTTGTTCAGCATAGTCGAAAAATCTATTAACTATGTCTTTGAGAATGACATAATTCCCCAAACTCCCTGGGGGGAACGGCTGCAAGTTGTGAACTGTCCCATTGTTTACATATAGATTGGTAATTGTGAGATATACAGACGTTTTCAGAGGGGGGAGGGTATGTTGGAGGATCTTTCCATGGATGAATTTTCCTTGAAGGAGGCACCGGATTTCTCAGTGTCATTTAAAAAACGATCAGAAATTAAATAAAAAAACAAGTTTTTTCAACTGAAAGTAAGGAGCAATTTTAAAACTTAAAACGAACAGAAACTATTACGTGTATGAGGGGGTTCGCTCCCTCGTCAATGCCTTGCTCTTTACGCTAATTTTTTTTTGTACTTTCAAAAGAGCTATTTATTTTAATTAAACGGCTTTTGCGATTTAGGGGTCATTCTTAAAGAATTGGAACACAATTCCGACTTTTAAGGTTGCATTGCTAGGTCACTGTTACTTTTAATTTTCTTTGCCGTAGAAAACCTGTAGACCTGTTACAGGGGGGGGATATTAATCCCTCCTAGGGGAGGTAAGTCAAATATTAATCGACAAATCGATAGAAATAAAAAAAAAAAAAATGTATTTCGACATTCGAGATTTTTTAGATTCTTTTATTCATGGTTTTCGAGTATACTTTTCTACCATTCTTCTTTTTAACTGAAAATGTAATGGAGGCGAGAACATGTTTAGGCTACTTTCCGGATTGGCGTTAGTTGCATGAGTATGGAATTCTATCTACTTTAGTTCTATGTAGTACTTCCTTGGAAAGAGGTGTTTATATTTGTGATCATAATTACGCTGCCTGATTAAAGAGTGATATGGTCATAGTGTTTTTTTTTTTTTTTTTTTTTTTTTTTTTTTTTTCTTCTACCAGGGCACTTCTTATAGAAGAAGTTGTCCTAGAAGCTTTGAAAGGGGCTCAATCGATTGGAAATTGCAACTTATAGTTTCTTTTTTAATAGTCGAAAGTGATTGGAGGGCAACCAGCCCCCCTCCATGCCCATCATTTCCCCAAATATTTCGAATCAAAATTTTTAGATAGCCCTTTTTCAACGTAGTTCAAAGATGCATTAATTATCTCTTTGAGCATGAACCGGGGGGCAGCACTCAGGGTAAGGATTGTAATTAATATCCTCGGGGCATATAAGGTTTTTATTGAAAGGAGGGTCATGTAAATTTTTGTAGAGGGGCTCATGGGATTGGAAATCAGAAGGTCTAGTGCCCTTTCTGGATAGTCCAAAGTGATTGGAGAGCAAACAGCCCTCCCTCTTGACGCCCATAACACATCTTATCGCAACTCTGATGTAGCCATTCTGTTAAGCATCTTTGAAAGGTCCATTAAATATGTTATTGGAGATAATATTCCCCCATGGCCCTAAGGGCAAGGGCTATAACCTGTTTTATTTACCAATTGTTAGCATTTAAGGTTTTTGTGGAAAAGGTGGTCGTATATCGTATAAGCTTTGGATGTGGCTCATTTAGTTGCAAAACAAAAGTCCCAGTGTCCTTTTGAAAGGTCAAAAGTAACAAGAGGACGACTAGACCCCCCCCCCCTATCACGTCATCTTTTCCTCAAATGCATCTCATAGAAATTTTCAGATAACCACCTTGTTAAAAATAGTCTGAAGATAATATAACAAGACCTTTGGGGTTGAAACAACCCCGGGGCAAAGGTTGTAAGTTATACCCCGAGGGCATATAAGGTTTTTACGGAAGGGGTGTTCATGTAAACTTTAGAGGAGGCTCATTTAATCAGAACTTCTAGTTCCTTTTTAAGATTCAAAAGTGATGGAGGGCAACTACCCTCCCCCTCGCTCTGATGCTCTTTTTCCCCCTAACATATCTGATCAAGATTGTGAGATAACTATTTTGGTAAAAATAGTCCAAAGAATATGTAACATAGCCTCCAGAGTTGACACAACCTACCAGAGCCTTGGGACAAGGGTTGTAAGTTATGTTCTGGGGCATATAAAGGTTTTATGGAATGGTTGTTTGTTTGAACTTAGCATAGGGCTCATTTGATTGGAAATTGGTAGTTATAGCACTCTTTTTAAGCGTCTTTAGTGAATTAAGGGCAACCAGTCCTCCTTCCATGCCCATTTTTTCCCGTAACAAACATCCAATCAAAATTTTGAGACATCTTTTTCTTCAGTATTGTCGAAAGATCCAGGTTGTCAAACCCCTCAGCCCCCAGAGCAGGGGCTGTAAGCTAGGCAATTCGTTCACTGTTTACGTATAGTGTGTGTTATTGAGAAAGGTATGTATGTTTGACCCTTACTATCCAAAAAAGACACAGGGTACTCAGGTTAGCCTTTCATACAAGTTTGATGGGAGTGTTGAACTAAATCAAAACTCGTTCTGTGTTTTCGCGCTGTCAAAAGGGCTTAACTCAAGAATGACTGAGTATGCTATTTTGGAACTTTCAGAAAATGATAAGGGAGATGATCAATTGACCAAAAAGGCAATATTTGCACATTACTACTACTAGTACCTCAACTACTAAATCTACCAATACTTCTAATAAAACCACAGTACTGCATTGAAAATATTGAGTAAACTTTGAGCTGAATCAAAAGAAACTATGTGCGTGTACATTGTCAAAAGAGTGTATCTCAAGAACGTATTTGAGTATTAAGTTAGAACTTTCAGAGAATTTATATAGGGGAAGGTCAACGGACTGAAAGGTAGTACATGCGTCCTGCTACTGATACTACTATCGCTGCTACATTTACTACTACTGCTTCTTCAACTTCTAGCTCTATTGCAACTACTTTTAAGGCTTAAGAGCATTAAGATGAAAATCAAAAAACGTATTTGAATGTGCAGGTATCAAAAGGATGTATCAGCAATATAATAGCAACAGCTAATTGTATTAACTTGAAACTTCCTGGACTCAATGAGAGTGATGTTCAAATGATCAAAGTGACATATGTTATAACTACTGCTGCTGATAGTGCTAGTTCCATTACTATTAATACTTTAATCATGTGCAGGGCAATAGCGCTGTCTAAATAAAGAGCGATCTATGCACAATATATATTTTTTTATATTATTCAGTATTTTTTTTTCGGGGGGAGGGGGATACAAAAATGAACATCATTTAGAAGGGGTTGTTATAGAATCATCGCTAGGGGCTCATGCGATTGGAAATCGCAATGTCTAGTCCTCATCGTTTCCCTAAATATATCTTATCAAAATTTCGATATAGCCATTTTGTTCAACGTAGTTGAAAGTCCATTAATTATGTCTTTGAAGATTAATAACACCCTCCCCTCCCACAGAGTCCTAAGGGCAAAGGTTGTAAGTTATGCCCTGGTGGCATATAAGGTCTTTATAAAAAGAATGGTCGTATAAACTTTGGAAGGAGCTCATTGGCTTTGAGATCAGAAGTTATAGTGCTCTTTTTAAGATTCGAACTGATCGGAAGGCAACTAAACCCTCATCACAGCCTATTTTCCGCAAATGCACCCGATAGAAATTTTGAGAAAGCCATTGATTCAAAAACAGTCCAAGGATCACATGACAAGGTCTTTGGGGTGACCCCACCCCCCGCAGTTTGGGGGCGAGGATTGTTAGCTATGCTCTGGGGCTTATAAGGTTTTTATGGAAGGGGTGACTGTGTGAACTTTAAAGGAGGCTCATTGGATTGGAAATTTGAAGTTCTAGTTCCATTTTAAGAGTCAAAAGTGATAGATGGTAACTAGTCCCTCCTTCCCCCTTCCTGAGACCATCTTTTTTCCCAAAAACATCCGATCACAATTTTGAGATAGCCATTTTGTTCAAAGAGCGTATAACAATGCCTTCAGGGTGGACACAACCCTCTAAAGCCCAGGGGTAAGGGCTATAAGTTAGCTTCGGGGTATGTAAGGTTTTTATGGAAGGGGTGACTGCGTGAACTTTAGAGGAGGCTCATTTGATTGGAAATTTGAAGTTCTATTTCCGTTTTAAGAGTCAAAAATGATAGATGGCAACTCGTCCCTCCCTTCCGTTTCCTGAGACCATCTTTTCCCCAAACGCATCCGATCACAATTGTGAGATAGTCATTTTGTTCAAAGAGCATTTAAGAATGCCTTCAGGGTGGACACAATCCTCCAAAGCCCAGGGGTAAGGGCTATAAGTTAGCCCCTGGTCATAAAAGGCTTTTATTGGAACGGGTGGCCGTATAAACTTTGGATTGGATGGGGCTCATTTGATCGGAATTAGGAAGATCTGATAAAAATAAATGACCACGGATTGACGGTTTAATATACATATAACGATATTTATTCCTCAAAGTTTCAATAGTCTTCTGTCTATTATGTTCAGAAAGGTGTAAACACCTAAAATGTATTTTGTTGTCAGTAAAACGCAAATTATACTCTACTCTTCAGAAGGCATCGGAATACATTTTATATGAAAGGGGTTTAGAAGTAGAAGGTGTGAAATTTTTATTCAACCGAATTTAAACTGGGAGGAAAGAACGGGGTCTTTAGGACTTTTCTTGATGGTGACACCTTTCTGCCTCCAGTCTCTTTTCCAAGATCGGGACCCAACATTTTCAGTCCTTAACTTCTGTGTTCTTCTGTCCCTAACCTCTCCTTGCATACAAATATCTCGGAATGACCTAAATCCATCAGTTTAATCATAAATTCAGACAAGCTCTGTAAGAATTTGTCTGCTTAAAACAATAGTAGATAAGATGGTCTAACCAAGTGGATGTCGCTACTACAATAAAAAAGAGTTCATTTTACCGGCTGAAATTTTGACTGAAAAATAAGAACTAATTTGCGTGATTCTTCGTGACTCAGAAAGATAAACAATTATGATCCCCCCCCCCCCTACTACTGGGTTGAAGGTACGGGAATAGATACTTTGAACTTGGCCGTCTCAGAATAACACCCTGTCAGTTTTGGACGTTTTGGTCTTGAAGTGATTTCTTTGAGCACCATGACTCCCATCATTTGGGAAAAGCCCTGTTGAATTGTCTCTCTTTCTCTCAAAATTTGTTGGAATTCAATTTCTTTGTGCAATTTAATTTTTGTCCATTATATTTCCTTTCAGGTTTATTCGCTCCTCCCTCGGAGCCAAGGAGAAAGGGTAGTAAACTTCAGTTTCTGATAGCGCTCCAAAAATCAAGACATAAGCGAAAGAATGGAGAAGCCGGAAGTAACATAGATCCTCTTAACTTTCAAAAAGGAAATAGTGAGCACCCGTCGAAAAAGAGAAAAAGCATACATTTGAAGAAGGATTCTGGGCACAGACCTGATGGTGACTTGAAGAGTGACCATGAAAGGGAGCAACCATCATTGGCGATGGTATGTGTAGATGGAGATACGGAGGAAGATATAGTGAAGAAAGGAACGTTAAATTTATCAACACAGTCTGGTACCAACCTAAATGATAGTGCTGGTCCCGCATTGAAAATGTTGGGATCTCGACTAAGCAATGAAGATGATCCAAAAACTTGCATTTCGTTTGGTGAAGATAGTGAGACTTGTGTTTCATTTGATGGAGATAGCGAATTACAATCCGATCAAAAAACGGAAAACTGCCCAAGGAGTAAGAGGTTTAGGAGGACTTATAAAAAAAGAGACAATAACCGACCTCTCAGAGAAAGGCAGAGCAAAGAAGTGAGTGATCAATTACCTAAAACCTCCATTGATAAAAATTTGGGTTGTGGATTGATAGTCAAATCTTTGGATGACAGCTTTGAACCTTTGAATGACAGAAACCTATTTGATAGCATCAATAGGCCTACTGCATTTGACATTTTGGAATCTAATATTGATGCACGAAATTTTGTCAATAATGAAAGAACTGAGCCTCCTATAAGTCAAGAAATAGACTATATAACTCAAATTTTAGACTCAGGAGCTGATGAGCAAGAAACCCGTACTGATCGAGTAGCTGAAGTCTCTAGTGGGGATTCCACTTCAACTGTTCCAAGTTTGTCAAACGAAAGCTTTAATGGTAAGATTTATTTTATTTTATCTTTTTGTTTGATAATACTACTACTACTAATAACTAACTGCAGCACCAAGCCGCCTGAGGCCAACACAGCTGCGTACACTCCTACTTCGTCCTATTCTATTGAAAGCCTTCCTCGTTATACCCTCTCAGGAAGTTTCCATTTCCCTTAAATCTTTCTTTACAACACCCTCTCATCCACACCGCGGACGACCTGCTTTCCGTTTATCCCTAGACGGTTGACTGGAAAGAACAATCATGATAGATTTCATCTGGAATTTGGAATTTTATCGTGTGAAATTTTAAAGCTTTCTTTTAGTTATTAGTTCAGCTCACTTTTATTTACAATAAAAAATAACATTCAAATAAACTGCCAGTGCCCGTCCCAGTGACTGGGCGGGCACATATGACTCACTTTCTTACTATTAATAACTAAATACAAAGTGATGAAAAAAATAACAGTAAAAGATTACCTTACCAATCTCTCATCAGCTCATACGAATTTTAGTGAGAAAAAATAATAATAATGAAGAGGAATGAAGAAAAATCAATATTAGTTCCTCACTCGGTTACAAAATAAACTTCTACCCCCTAAAGTACGAACTAATCGTCGCCAACTCATTTGTGCCTTTCTTCACATCAATTTTCAATGCTGAGTTGTAG